>NC_052359.1:20624250-20706202 GCF_009727055.1 Benincasa hispida | reverse complement strand
CACTCAAGTCACTGTAAGCCATTTCCAACCTCCTTCACCATCCAAGAACTCCAACAACCACGCCTCTAAACTACTCCCTGTATCATAAACCACCATAGAGAATCCAAAATTGCACCCCTGACAACCAAGGATCCCACCAAACCAAACAAGACCGTCCATCGCCGACCATCAAACGAACCAGATGCTTGAATATATCTCTACAACGCAAGATAGCCCTCAAGCACCAAGACCTCCCAACCTCACTCTGAACAGCCCACAAAGACCGACCATGAAAAATATACGCCTCCACCCACGCCACCCATAATGAACCCGATTTAATTAAGAGAAGCCAGAGCAGCTTCATAATAGCAGGCTGATTCTATGAAGCCACATGTTTCACACCCAACCCCCTCCTAACGGCAAGCACACCTCATCCCACGCTACCCGCACACCACCCCGACTCACCGCACTTCCCTTCCATAAATAACTACATAACAGACGATCAACCTCATGAGTTACACACGCATGCAACACGAAGATAATACACCAAAATGTTGGGGTTGATGCCCTAAAGTCTCGTGTCCTGTAGTTTGTAAACAGTTTGTACGAACGCTTGTGTTATTAATATATGATATTTACTTCACATCTTGTATTTTACTCAGTTACTTGTTTTATTTTCTTTACCACAAACCAATAAACATAAAATCCCTGGTTATCTGTATGTGACTCAAGCATGTATGTGGTAACATACAAGTAGATCATGTCTTGAGTTATAACCAAAATGGTTTGTAGTATATGGATATAGGAGGGAAACCTTATCCTGGTAACGCTACGGATGTGGCCCGTTTTGTGGAATGGTTACAAGTATTGTGACTTGTCACAGATGATCTGATCCAAATCATTCGTGTTGGGGACATACGAGCGGGGGCATCCTATACAAAGAGTTTGTATAAGACCTGACCACGAAGTGTTAACGTCTCGTTATAGAACACTGCATGACAGAGACTTCACTTCACTAGGATGATTATAGGTAACATGACCTCAATCCTGAGTGAGTTGGGAACTCTTGCCACTGAGGGCGGTCCTTTGATTTGTATGGGTGCGGGTGGCCAGGTCGTCGATTCAAACCTACCATTTTGGGGATTTGTCTGATTTGGGAGCTGAAAACTCAGCTACACAAGATGGAATTCACTCATTTCCCAAGGCAGAGGTAAGTAGATATATAGCTCCATTAAGGGCTGATTCCATGGCTTGAACAATGTGGTGTCACATACCTTCTCTTGGACCGCGAGGTGTTCACACATAGTTGGACTATGTTGTATTGTTCATTAGAGGAATCAGTGGTACTTAAGGAGTGAGATGTAACTACAGAGGCAAAACGATAATTTGGTCCAACTGTAGTTACGAGCATCTGTGAAGGGTCACCATACTCATGATTGGTTATATCTGATGGACACAAAAATATATCTGTGGTAAGAAGAGTTCAACTGTTGGTCTTTAGTGGAATGCTTGACAGTTAACGGATAGTGGATCTCGTGGCTAAAGAGTTTAGTCAGCTATTCACGGACCGTTGGAGCTTCGAGCCACAGGTCTATTACGTCCTCTGGGTAGCTTTGATAAAGTCGAGAACCAGTATTTGGGTTAATTTGAAATGTTCAAATTCATAAGAGGAAGTTTGATTATATATGATATAACTGAACTAGTTAATTATATATGATATAATTGGCTAAATGTATGAGATACATTATTTTGGAGGAAATTAGATATAAATATGATTTATATCAAGTAAAGGAGAAAATACTATAGTAGATATGTGATATCAAACTATAGGGTAAAAATATAATATGATTATATTAATTAATTAATTAATTGGTTAATTATATGATAATTAAGCCAAAATATCATGTTTGGACATGGGTTAGTGGGAATGAGTCGGTTATTGTAACCGATGAATTAAAATGAAAATAGTTTTCATTTTGATCAATCGCCCGAAGAAAAAGAAGAGAGCGCACATTAGTAGAAAGCAAAACGATCGCTTAGAGAATTGGGAGCCTATACGACAGTCGCCTCGTGCCTAAACGATCGTCCTCCTCGTGCCTAAACGATCGCACACTATTTCCTACACGATCGCATAGCTTCTCTAAACCATCGTATAGTGTGCCGATTTTGCTAAACGATCGTATACCTTTTCCTAAACAATCGTTTAGTAAAGCCTACATGATCGTGTAGCTTCTCCTAAATGATAAGCATTTTGCTATGCGATAGCGTCTTCTTCCCTCCCACTTGGTTATCGTCTACACGATCTGGGTTTCATCCTTCCTCTACAAAATTCACCAAAGACCATCCTTTGGATTTTCACTCCGAGAATACACGGGGTTCTTTACTGGTGGTGTCATCCCTGTTGCAGTCGTGAGTTTGTAGTTGTTCATGCATTGTCGCTGCTATTGGGCGTTGGTAGATCGCTTGGAGGGTTCCGCTGCGTTGAGCTCTAAAGTGTGAAGATTGTCTTCAACTGGTATGGAACTCTCTCCTTTGTTATTTATCTTATTCTTAGCATGCTGCTAATTAATGTTTGTTTGCATAACTGTTCGTATGAATGTATAATGTTGTATTTTGGTCACTGTGAGATTGGAGCGATCTGAACGCGCTCATGGAACTCTTCGATAGGAGATCCTTCACAAAACGCCTGAAAGGACTGTAAAACAGATCTAACAAGCTGCAACCTCCCAGCAAAAGAGAGGGACAATGTCACCCAGCTTCTAATACGAGCTGTAATCCTTTGTATCAGAGGCGCACAATCCACAGCTCTCAACCGACCAGCCAATAACGGTAACCCCAGATACCTAACAGGCAGTGAACCAAGAAAGAATCCCATAAACGCAGCTAGTTCCTTCGTCTCACCAGGCTCCACACCCGCAACAAACATGAAACTCTTCCCAACATTTGCAGCTAACCCAGACAACTCTGCAAAATCTGCCAGAACCTGCCTCACTAACTCCAAAGAATCTTTCTTAGCTGCACAGAAAATCATCAAGTCGCCTACAAAAACCAAATGAGTTAGACCGACACGCTCACACCGATCATGGAACCTAAACCACATAGGAGATTTATTCAACAACTTGGACAAGACCTCCATCACCATCACAAACAAGAAAGGAGACAATAGGTCCCCATGCCTCAACCCCTTCCTACCAGGAAAAACCCCTCAAGGGAACCATTAATCATCATAGAGAATGTAAGTGACGTAACACAAGCTCTCACCCAACTAATAAACTGAAGGGGTGTACCTATAGCTAGCAACACACCAAACAGAAAATCCCAACCCCTTATTAATGTGAACTATTTAAGGCCTCAAATTATATTATTCATATTTATTTAATAATTTTGATGTAATTTTCATATTTTTTTTTAATTTTATCCTTTTTATGACATATTAAGTAAGGGTATTTTTGTCATTTTCACTATGATAAAAAATGTGACATTAGAGTTTTAATTATCCTGACGGTGACCTTGCACTGTCGGGATTTTGTATCTTTTTCGACCCCATGAACCGTCGGGGGTTTGTTCATTAGTGTCGGAAGAAGATAAAAAATGCATTAAATTATGGTTTTTTCCAACCCCTTATATCGTTGGGATTGTAATTTAAACGTCAGAATTAGCTTTTCTTTTTTTATTCTTTATTTAAATTTGTTTTTTTTTCAAATGTCATACTTGTTTGAATTTTACAAATATCATTCAAACTAATATAAAAATTTCCAAAATCAAGTAAATGTCTACAATAGTAAATAATATATAGAAAACATGTTTGAATTTCAAGTCTTAAACATACTATTCGTCTCAAATTAAAACAATACATCCACAATTCCTTATCCAAAATAACATTACATGATAGCGTCGAGTCCTATCAGGAGATGCATCTACAACCTTGATCCACAATTCCTAAATCGAAAATAACATTAACATCTACAACCTAAATATGTTTGTCGGGAGATGCATCTACAACATAAACCTCGAGGTACCTACAAAATACAAATTTAAATAAGTTTAATGCTCAAGATACCATATACCAATCTCAAAATGAATATAGAATTTAAAATTCAACTAAGAGCATTAATGAATTGAAATAAACCAACTCAAATTTGCATATTTCAATCTCAAACTCAATATAGAACTTAAAACCAATATAAGGACATTAACAAATAAAACCCACTTTAACTTCAAACCTAATATAAAACTTAAAACCCAACACACTTATAACTACATATGTCAATCTGAAACCTAATATAGAACCAACTTAAACCCAACCAACTCATAAGAATTGAAACTAACCAAGATGTATCACATTTACTAGAAACAAACTTACACCCCCTCTCCCCCAACTTAGTTTTTCTTCAATGAAGTTTATTGAGTCCCCACCCCCCAAAATCATTCTCAATCCCAATATACAAAACAACATAATTAAGAATTAAAACAAACGAACACATATCTACATTTTCTTAAACAAACCAAATTAAAATTAAATATACTCGTACTTAAAACCCAACTTAAACCCAACCAACTCATAACAATTGAAACAACCCCCTCCCCCCTACTCTCAATCTAATATACAAACTAACATAATTTAGAATTGAAACAAACCAACACATATCTACATTTGTTTAAACAAACCAACTTAAACCTAAACATACTTGTACTTAAAGCCCAACTTAAACCCAACCAACTCATAACAATTGAAACAAACCAACACATATCTACATTTACTTAAACGTATATCTACAACACATACCTCCACTTAGTTTTACGTAAATGAAGTTTATTGAATCTCTCCTCCCTTCTCCCCTCCCCAAAATCACATACGCACACATACTATTTAGCACATATTGAAAATCAAACTCAACTTTAGAACACTAACTATACTTTACATAACTATACATTTATGCTGTTACCATAACTGCATGATAACAACATACACAAACTTCTAATTAGTTTACTATGAAAGTCAAAGAGTCCATACCTAGTTCGATTTATCTCTCATGAGCTATAAGAGCATAACTTTCATATCATTCATCTCAGATTGTCTTTTTACTTTCAGTTCGTCCAATCTAGCAAGTCTAGCTTTTAACTCTTCTATCTCTTGTTTTTGCTCCTCTATAACTCTTGATGAGGATGCACTAGATGATGATTTACCTTTTTTCATTTTTTTTACCCTTTGATGTCCTACCAAGGCCCACTCTTGTGCCCAACACCTGCTCGCATATTTCTTCTTCCAATATTGGTTTAGACCCTTCTTGAGTGGAGGCTTCTCTCAGCTCGATCATTTAACTCTACATCAATAATTAGGACTAATTATTGTATGACAATTGTATATAAATAAAGTTACATTGCGAAATAAAAACTTATATATGCATCATTAGCGGCTTGATTAACAAACGACTGGTCACTCTTACAGTGTGCTTGCTTGAATAAGTTCACTAGGTCTATTGTTTGACCATCGGGTCCTTTCTGTAAAACAATTCACATAGAAGATGTTAATAATACTTTCTTAGAAATCAAATATAGAAATACTTTTAATATTACCATGGATTCTTGTATGCGTATGAAAGTCTTAGAACCAGCTGTATGAGGGTACTTTTGGGCTAACTGATTCCTTTGATTAGTCTCTGCCACTTTCTAAGAAAATGAGAAATTAAGAGGAAATGAGTAATTGAAATGTAAGTAAACAAAACAAGAAAAAAACACGAAAAGTTCTTACTTTCCAGTTAGTGGATTCAAACTTGTTGCATAAAAAGTGTCAATCTTTTGTGTCGTCTTTAAGTCAATCATTTGGGTGTGCTTGTGCCTTTTCAGGACTTTCATATTTTTTTTATAGTGTTTCTGTAGTTCCCCCTATACTCTTTGAACGGACTTTTCATCTGTTCATCGATGAAATTATTGACCAGTTGGCTGGACAAGTCTAACACAAAATGGTTATGAATTAAGAAAGAAAAGAAAAAATAATTAGTATCTTTGCAGATACAGACACATATATTGTAGGAGTATATCAGCAAGTAGCGGAAGCAACAAGGATCAATAAGCACTCTAATTCATTAATTTTGGCAGTAACTAAAGCATGATCATACAATAACAAGTGGATTTCAAGCTATACCTTTGTAAAACTTCTTGAAATCTTGATACTCAGTTGCAATCTTCTCCAAATCTTGCTGTAGACCTCCTCAAGATCTTCTCCCCATTCTCTTAGAGCTTTAGATTGAGTTGTGGGGCTCAAAATAAGCTTGAATGAAAGGAACTTGGAGAAAAACTCATTGCAACAACCCACTTGAAGAACAACTTCTTCAACTCGAGTTTTTTTAGCAAAAACTCTATAGATGCATGCCTCAATTCCATTCCAATCTTCTCTACATATTGCAGGCTTTTCAAAGAAGATGGCTGTATGAGATGCAACTCATGTTTGGAGTTATTGAAGTCAAATTTAAGTGGGTTTTGTGTAAGCTAGTTGAAAGTGTGATTGGAAAAAATCATAATTTCATTTTGTGTTTTTCAATTTTTCCAAATGATTTCAAAAATTGAAAATATTATTAATTTTGCAAAATTAATTTTTCTAATAAAATTAATAAATAATTATTTAAACAATTTAATTAATTCTAATTAATTTAATATCAAATATTAAATTAATTTTACACAAATCCACCTTCATATATTTAAATCATATTTAAATATTAATTCTCCTATTCCGTTTAATTCTTAAAATTAAACGTGTAATTATATCTTATATAATTACTAATTCCTTTAGTTCTAATTTAAATGTTTCAAATTAACTTATCACGCTACTCTAAAGCTAATCTGTCTACAAGCTAGTAAGAGGACCTCGTGGACCTACGGATCATGGGCTATAATGATCTGAGATTAATTGGCTAAACTCTTTACACCGAACTAACCCCCATTCGTTAACTAATGAGTCACTCCACTAAAGCCCATAGTTGAACTTCTCTCACTGTAGATATATTATGTCCACTCGATGTAACCATGATTAGTAAATTAACCCTTCACAGGTTGTTCCTAATAACGGTTGGGTCAAATGTCTATTTTACCCCCGAGATTACCTTTTGTTCCTTAAGTCTCACTGTTCCTCTAATGAACAATTGATCTGTAATCCAATCAACAAACCGAGTCTCTTTCGAACCAATGAGAGGTTGGGACCCCTTGTTCAAGACCCAAAATCAACACATAAGGGAACAACCTCTCTACTATCCCTAAAAGCGGGTAGGAATGAATTCCTTCTTGCACCATATGTGCCTAGCTATCTACCCGATCTTACCCCTGAAATGGAGCCGACACTGTTGAGCCAACCGTTATCTATGCAAATCTAAGGATAATCCCGAATAAACAGGAGTTCATAGTTAGCTCAAGATTAAGGTCAAGTTACCCAGGTCATCGCTTTGAAATAGTCAGTCTTAAACAATAAACAATGTTATAAAGTAAGAGTGACTGATTTCATGGTCCAATCTCATACAAACCCATTCGCACAGAGCACCTCCACTCCTCATGTCATAACATGTACGAATTAGGATCACTTCGTTTGTAGCACTTTACAACTCTTTGTAACAATTACAGAGTGGGCCACATCCAATAGTGTTACCAGAATAAGGCACCCAACCTTATTCATATACTATAGATCATTTGGACTATTTACTCGAACCTGATCCAACCCTTATATCTCTACATAAAGTTCAAGTACTCATATAATAGTCATGGGTCTTTTAGGTTTATTGGATTTCTAATAAGCATATATATTCAATAACAACTTATTGAATTTCCAGAATAAGTTTTATTGTTTACAAACCACAAGTTTTAGGACATAAAACACAACATATATAAATATCAAATAACCATCTTACCAACAAGCAATTTTTAACTAGCTCTCTAGTTTCTATTGGTACCTCTCTCCATGATCCATAACGAACAGAAAAAGATTTTCGAGCGTTGATACCAATGGCATTGCTAAACCTTCTTGCATTGTTGCAATTTGGTTTCTCCCATACAGGGTCGACCTTGATAGGAATTCTCCCAAATTGTTGCACATATCTATCCAAATCAACGTTTCGAGAGTATCCGCGTCTAGCCGTATTAGTCGCACAACCAGACTCTGAAGAAATTATACATCATTAGTTTAATTAAACATTAGTTTATATACAAATTATCGATTATGGATCTAAAATAAATTGTGGATATAAAATAACTTGAATTATCTTCCATAGAGGATGATCTGCCAACATGCTCGGCCGCTAAATACTCCAAGACTGCCTCCTCATCAGTGTGGCCTACCATTGTTCCTACGCAAACAACAATATATATGTTATACAACAATATGTCAGTTATGAAATGAAAAAGACGATACATATTTACATGGTTATTCCATATCATTAAGATGTTCATCGAAACTCAAACTCCTATTAGAAGATGATTGTACATCCTCTTCCTCGTCATTTATGAATCATCATCAACTCGCTGAATTATCTGTTCTTCTACGACTATAGGATCAACATCAACTCTACAAAAACTGATATCGTTCATTGATTCATCGATTGTACAAGTAATACTATTCACAACTTCTAATAACTCAGGTTGGTGATTCTCACGTTCTTCTACTTCTGGCATATCTCACACACACTTGTTTTGGACTACTTGCATCACTTATCAATTATTACCATATTTAGGATCGTTGATGTAAAACACTTATTTGGCTTGACTGATAAATACAAAAGGCTCGTTAACAAACCAATGAAAAGCTGTATTAATTGATATATACCCCAAATCCATGTGTACTTTGTTAGTCTTTTTAGGGTCTATATCGAACCAAGTGCACTTAAACATAATTACACGCCTTCTCTTGGCATACTGGAAGTCTAATACTTTTTTGGCACTGTTGTAGAAATTATGGAGATCTCCTCCACCTTCACTTTCTGAAGGCACCATGATCCCGCTATTTTGTGTACTAAAAAAATTATCACACTTAATACTATGATAACATACTCCATTAACAATGCATCCACTGTATGAGCGCACTTCTGAACTTGGCCCCATCGCTAGTGAATATATATCATCAGATATATCTCCATTTTCACGCAATGAAAGAACTTGTTAATTCTGTACAACATAATAGATCTTAAAAACTAATGTTGATAGGAATTAATTCTATTGAATTTTTACTTTTCATTTAAACCCATACTTACATGAGATTTGAACCAACTAGGAAAACCTCGTTGGTACCTTATGCATAAATCTTCCTAACTTTGAGCTTCATGTCGAATTAGTCTCAAATATTTCCTATAAGTAAGAGACATATTCTTAATTTTATATTTCACACTTTGTATCATAATCATCAATTACAATAGAGTCTTCAAAACATACTTTCGATAAGATTTTATTTCCATGTAATTTTTCAAGATGTATCAATGTGCACTGCATTTCTCTTCTCTCAATACTGTTCTTACTCTTGGTTCTCCTAATGATCGTGCATTTTGTCTGAACATTGAAAATTCACCACATATCTCATCCTCTGGAAGTCTATCATCATATCTTTCATCTCTATTGAACCTCGTCTCAATTCCAGTTATGTACGAAGAACAAAATACCAATGATTCATTCATTATATATGTTACTACTATAGAACCCTCAAAACGTGCTTTGTTTCTTACATATTGTTTCAATGTCCGTAAGCTTCTTTCGATAGGGTACATCCAATTAGAACTTACTGGACCTGTAACTTTTGTTTCATAGGGCAAATGGACTGCTAAGTGTACCATTACATCAAAAAATGCCGGTGAAAATATTTTTTCTAACTTACAAAATATGATTATAATGTCTCTTTGTAATCGATCCAAATCCCCTATAGATATTGGTTTTGCACATAGATCACAGAAAAATTTGCATAACTCAATGACAACAATGGACATGTCTTTTTTTAAGTATGCCCGAACATCAATTGGAAGAAGTCTCTGAAGCAAAACATGCGAGTCGTGAGTTTTTAGCCTCCATAGGTTTCCATTTTTCTCACTCACACATCTTGATATATTTGATACAAACCTATTAGGAAATTTGATTGATTTCATAACTTACAAAATGAAACCTTGTCATTAGTAGTCAATGTGTATGCAACGTGTGGTTTTACAACTTTATCTCCTACCTTTTGCAGGTATAGTTCTTTTCGTATATTTAGATCTTCTAAAACCAAACAAGCATTAGTTGTATCCTTATTCTTTCCCTCAATATTTAACAACGTGCCTACCAAATTATCACAAATATTCTTTTCAATATGAATAACATCCAACTTATGTCTCAATAAAAGTTTCAACCAATACGAAAGTTGGAAAAATATACTTTTTTTATTCCAATTTAAACTTCGTTTCTATTTTTTATCATGTTTCTCTGGATGTTTGCTAAGCACGGGAAAGTTTAACATCACCTCTTGTAAGATATTTTCTCCATCCATGAAAACTAGAGGGGGTCTACGTTCCACTTTTCCATCATATTGTTTGCTCTTGCACCAACTGTGATTATTTGGAAGATAACGTCGATGTTCCATAAAACATTGTTTTCATCTTAGCCTTAATGATGATGTATCCTCTTTACAAATAGAGCATGCTTGGTAACCTTTGGTACTCCATTCAGATAGGTCACCATACGCAGGGAAGTTATTAATAGTCCATAATAAGCACACACATAGTTGAAAGTATTCGTTGTTAATACAATCATAAGTGTGCACACCATCATTCTATATCTTCTTTAACTCTTCAATCAATGGTTGTAAGTAAATATCAATTTCTTTTCCAGGAGATTTTGGATCAGACATAAGAAGGGAGACATTGAAATTTGTCTCTTTCATGCATCTCCAAGGTGGCAAATTGTAAGGAATAAGCACCATTGGCTACATATTATACGAAGTACTCATATTCCCAAATGGATTGAAGCCATTTAAAGCTAGTCCTAAACGAACATTTTTGGGTCTGAAGCAAACTGAGGAAACTGACAATCAAAATGCTTCCACTCTTCAACATCAGCTGAATGTTGCAAGACTCCATTAGTTTCAACACGTTTATCTTTATGCCACCTCATTTCAGGTGCAATATGGGTAGATGCAAATAATCACTTCAATCTTGGTATCAAAGGAAAATGTCGTAAAATTTTATGTGGGATCTTTTTACTTTTTTCAGATTCAACTTTGTACCATGATTCACCACATACTGGACACTGTTGCAAACTGACAAATTCTTTTCAATATAGGATGCAATCGTATTTATAAGCATGAATAGACTCATAACCTAGTCTTAAGTTACATAATTTTATTTTAGCTTCATTGAACTAGGTATAGATGCTCCAACGGGAAAGGATTCTTTTAACAATCCAAGTAACAAATCAAACGATTTGTTAGTCCAACCGCTAAGAACCTTAATATGCATCAACTTCACCAAAAACAACATTGAAGAGAAATTTGTACAACCAGGATACAACTGGTTGCGTGCTTCATTTATTAAGTCTTCAAATAAACTTGAATTATTATATCTTTCTTGGGCATTGGTGTGCATCTCATTCTCGTTTTCTTCTTCATTTACATCGGCGGTCTGACACTATAGATAATTTATAATATTCAAAATTTCATCTTCTCTATCTATAACATTCATCTGTGTTGTACTTATATCCATCATCATGTGTCGATTGAGATGTGTGACACTCGTATCCCCTAAACAAGTTGACTGGCTCTCCATGATATACCCATTGATGATACGATGAGGAAATTCCATTAATGAATAAATGTCGTTCAACTCCATCTATTGGCTCACACCTTGCATTCATACATTTTCTGCATGAACATCTTATTTTTTCCGAGTTATTAACATGAAGTTTTGCAACTTCAAGGAATCAATAAACTCCTTCTGCATACTGAGTTGATAACTTGTTCCTAATCTTAATCCACTCTTTATCCATTCTTAATAATATATGCGATACGTTGAACCTGTATGATTTAGACAATTAGTTATATTAGAACACATAGTTCCAATTTCTAACTTTTAATTTCATTTAATTTATTTCTTGTTCGTGTTTTTTTGGGTGAATTTTCCAAATCATCCTTGAAAATAAAGTTTTCTTTTAAGGAATTGACAATCCCTTATAATCCGATCGAACACTCTATCGAATTTAGTGGTGACACAAGCTAGAGATTAGACTCTATCGCACATTTCCATCTCTCAATTACACTTCAAATTCTGTAAAATAATTGATATAAACCATTCACATTCAAAGTCATTCACATAAACCACCCCTCGGTTGTGTCAGTCATATAAACAAATTTGAATGTGAATGAATTTGAATGGTTTATGTGAAGTTATGTCACCGGTTATAACCAAATTTGCACTTTAATCCACTTTAGAAAAAAAAACATTAAATAAAATAGAAAATATTACAAAAAATTTATGCATGAGTGATTTAGTATATGAGAGGAAGTTGATGATGAGTGATATCATGAGGCTTTTTTTAGCTTCAAAATTCGTCAAAAGTATAGTTTTTGTGGGACTTTGTATTTAGTATGTGAGAGGTTATATATGAGTATAATACATTTGGATTCCGTTTCATTGATTCAACCAGAGGTAAAAATACTAACTACTAAATAATAAGCTTAAACTTGATTTAAATAGAACAAATCTAAAAAATTTGGGACCAAGATGTAATAAAATGAGATTTGAACTAAATTTATTATTAGTTATCAAAGTATTTTTATTTTTTTAAAAAAATCAATTCATACTCTGGTAGTTTTAATTAATTAAAACACTAAACTATCATATCAGTTGATCAATTTAAACTATTTATTAAGATTTTATTTCAAATTATCCATACATAATTTTCAAGTATATATAAGACTTCTTTAAATGAAGAGATAATTATCATAATACTCATGAAAAATGTTGCAATTAAATGAATATAGTAATGACTCATTTTGTGAATATTTTTCTTTCATCTTTCTTCTACCCACTATAGTTTCTTAGGAAAGAATAATTTTATTTTTATGATTTTGAGTTGATTGTAAATGAAATAAGGTGAAGATATAGTTCTAAATTATTAACCAAATCTAGAGTTTTAAGAGATATAATTATTAATTTAGAATTTTAATTTATCCTTTATATCATTTTTGTGTATATAAAAATTATGATTCCTTTTTAAATTATATGTTTATGATCACTTATTTAAATAGGTGATATTAACATCTTAGCTAGATATTCACTAACTATAATTATGACAATTCACTATTAACTTAATTACATATCGATTAACCCAATTCTATAAATCCTTTTGTCAAAAAAAATAAAAATAAAAAAAAATCTATAAAGCCAATTATGGATCATCTATGTGTATCCTATGTATTCAAAAGGGATGAAAATAGATTTATAGTAAAATTAGGATATAATATGTTGACAAACTAACTAAACATAATGAAGTTACAAAACATAAACTCTAGATTAATCTGTATATAACAAAAATCAACTCTTTCACACTTCCATCTAGCAATATGTGGATCATTTTAATTTCTAAATAATTTCTACCTTTTAATTGGAACAATATTATCAATCTTTGCTTTGGCTTGATCCTTTAAATCTAATCTCTTTGTTGATCATTCTTCCTATTGTATCCTATTAAATTGGCAGACTTTCCTATACTACAAATTGATCAAACCTAAAATGCTACAAAAAATTAATGCATCTCAGACGAAAAAAATGTTACAAAAAAACAAAAAAAATCGAAAGGCTGGACATCGATTGCACGGGACTGAACGACGATCGGATGGGACGGTGACCAGATGGTGAGTGTATGAGAAAAATCAAAGGCCTACGTTTCAGAGATCGAAAGGAGAGAAAGAAAAATGGAGGAACAAGGAAAAAAAGAAGCTGCGACGAGGGTTTTAAATGAACTTCTCCCGACGGTCGACCGGTAGACCGTTGGGATAAATGCCAATATCGCAATGGTAAATCAAAAACCGTCGGGGAAATTACAAAATCTCGACAGTCATATGCAAACCGTCAAGCTAACACCAAGTTATGCCGATGGGGTTCTGACACAACCGTCGATATAGCTTCACAACTTCTCAAATAATTACAAAATCCCGACGGGCACATGCAAACCGTCGGGTTAGCATCAAGTTATGCAGACGGGGTTCTGATACAACTGTCGGCATAACTTCACAACTTTCCACGTAATTACAAAATCTCGACGGTCACATGTAAACCGTCGGGCTAACACCAAGTTATGCCGACAGGGTTCTGACACAACCTTCAGCAGAACTTCACAACTTCCCACCTAATTACAAAATCTCGATGGTCCCATACAACTGTCAGGCTAACACCAAGTTATGCCGACGGTCTTCTTACACCATCGTTGGCATAACTTCATAATTTTCCATAACTTTTTTTTATTGTAATAATGATTACCCGACGGTCTCTCCAAAACTGTTGGCCGAAATACAAATTTTCGACGGTCATTCAAATATCGTCGGGTAAACCAAATATTATCCCGGCGGTTGCTTCCATACCGTTGGTCAAAATATGCTCGAGCACCATTGGAAGAATTTAATAATTTCTCATAAATTTTCTCAATTTTCTATTTTGTTATATGCCAACGGTCCAGAATCGTCGGGCAAGGGACTTTACCCCGACGGTGTTGCTTTAACCGTCGAGGGAAAAGAAATATCACCCGACGATCATGATATCATTGAGATAGCTGAATAGCCTGACGGTTGGGTTTCAGACCATTGGGATAGATTCGTTATCTCAATGGTAGTAAACAATCCGTCGGGATTGGGTTTTCCCCTGATGCCGCCATTTCACCATCGGGGGAAGTTAGATACGCCGACAGTTTTTCCTGCATCGGGGAATGTTTCGTCGGGAATAATGAAAGTTCTTATAATGAATTATGTCTATTTCATCCACATTTCTTACAATGATTAGCATATTTCTTAGGTACAATGATTGAATTCTTATCCAAATTCAAAATTCAAAAAACAACTTTTTGAAAGCTATTTTTTTTAGTTCTCAAAATTTGGCTTGGTTTGTTAAACTATTGATGAAAAGTAGACAATAAAGGAAAAAATTTGAAGGTAAAAATAGTATCTATACGCTTAATTTTCAAAAAACAAAAATAAGATAGTTACCAAATGAGGCCTTATTAATCTATTTTGATTTTAATACATTAATATTGGATTAACGATTTTAATGTTTAAATGTAGGGTCTGTTTATTCCATTCTTCACCCATTATTAATTTATGCCTGAATATCATCAACCCTATAGACAAAATTTCATAGAATATCACATCCCATGGCACAATCGAAAGTATGTGCAATTTTTCTCTCACATAGCAGTTGTTTGATTGACCTTATTAAGTTAAGGTTTTTATTTATTTATTTTTATTTATTTTTTATTTTTTTGTTATATGTTTTAGTTTTGTCTTAGCATAAAAAACATCAAGTCTGTATTTTTTTCAATAAATCTTAATTTGCCAAAATGAGTAATGCTCGGGTTAAAGATTTGTAGGGTTAATTTTCATTTTAATTAGGTAAAAGGGGTACTTTTGAACTTATTTAGATATATGAGGTTATTTTTTTTGTCCTTATTCGAATGCGTCTCTTGAAGAGACACATTTTGGAATATTTTATTATTTTTTTCAATTCATTAAAAAAAGGGAATGTCTAAATACGTCGGTTGAACAAATGCATTCAGTGGGTCAGAAAAAGTGCAGTTGTCAAGTCAATTTGAATGCGTCTGTTGAACAAATGCATTCAAACGGGTCAGTTTGACCCTGATCGCCTCGTTGACCATTCCACCCTTTATTTTTTTTTTATCTTCTTCCCCTTCAATTCCAATTTAAAACCCCTAAACAAACCTTCATTTCTTCATCTTCTTGCTTTACAAACAACAAACACCCGATCATCCATCATCTTATCTTCTTCCCTTCATCTCTTCAACTTTTTCCTTTATTTTCAAACACTCGAGATCATCTTCTGCCTTCATTTTCAAACACCTAAGAATCAATCTTCCATCTTCATATTTTCTCCCCATATTAATTTGTTTCAATGCAATATTTTATTTAGTAAATTGATATATTTTTGTTATTTAACAAAAAATTAAGTTTTTGATAATCTTTACTATTTTTTTTAATATTTATTTTGTTTACAGTGGATATTATATTGAAGAAAAGTTCTACAAACTATCGTTCAAAGTTTTTTTTTTGGTAAGGTGTAATATTTTTCTTTTTAATAAGTTGATATATTTTTTATAGTGGGTTAATTTCTTTTGTATTGATTCTCATAATTTTTTTATATTGGTTTAATTTCATAGTTTTTCATAAGGGAGAATTACATGTGATTAACATTGTGTTATATATGTTCAGGTTAATTATTAAAAATAGGTTATTAGACTTCTATATTATTCTAAATTTTTTAAAAAATTCACCAAGTCAATGACCTAATAAATTCAAAACCAAATGTACTAACGGGTTAATTGGAAAAATAAAGTACTTTACAAAGATAATTAGACAAAAAGGAACTTTTAAAACTATTTAGATAAATAGGAAATTAATTTTTCCATATTGAAATGCTTAGCTTTGAAAGACGTATTCAACAAAATTTTACATTTGAAATCATTAATAATTTTTTTCTCTTATTTTTTAGCATCATACGTAAGAGAAAAAGATAATAAAAATCATATTTTCCATATCTTCTAGCATCACATGTAAAATGAGAGATTTTTTACAAGGAAAAAAAATCACATTTTCTCCTTACTTTTAGTAAAAATAATCTAACTCAAAATTTTAAAAATCAAAATTTATCTTTAATCCATGTTCAAAGAAAAAATCTAATGTTATCTAAAAATCTATCTTTCACATCAAATACCTATCTATATCTATCATACATAAAAGAAAAAAGTTTGCAATTAGGAGCATAATCAAACATTTTTTTACATTTTGCCAAAATTTTAAAATTTATTAGTAGTTTTAAATGTAAAATTAAGAATATGTTCTTAATAGAAAAAAAATAGTGATATTACTTTATTTTGTGGAGAAAAGAAAAAAAACTAAAACCAATGATATACCTTTTTTGTAAAAAGAATTAAAGAAAGAAAATGAAATCTAAAAAGAGATATTTAAATAAGAATATAAAGTTAATAGTGGTATTGGTGTATATTTTTATGTTAATTTTTTTTAATAATGGATATTATTTCTTTATTTTATAGTGGATTAATTAAAGAAACATTGACGTTTTTATTTTACAATAGATTAATTGGAGAATTTATTTTATAGTGGATTAATTGGAGAATTTATTTATAGTCGGTTAATTGGACGTTTTATTTCTCAAAGGAAACAAAAATGTAAAATGTCCATAATTTTGTATTGATTTTTTTTTTTTATTTTGTTTACCGTGACTATTATTTCTGGGGAAAACTCTACAATTAAGTCCTTTAAAGGTTATGTATATAGTTATTTACTATTATTTGGAATGATGTATTGATTATTGAATATTGGATGTTTGAATGTTAATGTTAATGTTAGTATTATGGTTGTTGTTGTTGTTATGTTTACCGTTTATCTAGTCAATTTATTTTGGATTATTCATTTTAATATTGTAAATTTTATGATGATTAAAAAACAAAGATTCATGTCAATATAAAAGAATATTTATCATTGGTTTATGGTTAAATGATGATGCATGTCTTTAGTAACAATATTTATCATGATTTTATACCTATTTTTTTTTTTTATTATTTTGTTTGAAGGTGGATATTATTTTTAAAAAACATTCCTTAGTTTTTTAAAAAAAGATTCCTTTATAAAAATAGGAATAACACATACTTATTTATCATGATTTTGTACCCATTTTTTTAATTATTTTGTGTGAAGGTGGATATTATTTTTTTTAAAAAAAACATTCCTTTATAAAAACATGAATAACACATACTTATTTATCATGATTTTGTACCTATTTTTTATATTATTACTTTCCATTTTCAACCATTGTTTGAAACGAATACAACTAAAAAGTTAAATATATATTTTTTTAATATAGTTGGCCTAATTAAACGAAAAAATGAAAACCTATTAAATGTTTTAAATGGTCAAATTAAAATTTCATTTTGAGTGTAATTTTTTTTTAATATAGTTGGCATAATATATACTTACATATATTATGATAAATATCAAATTGCATTGGCCAAACTACAATGGACGTTGTGGAATTTTTATGTTATATGCATGGAAACATTGTTGATGGGCCGGGATAGAATATGATAGGCAACCATCTCTTCGTATAAACATGCATCATCAAATTGACTTCAACATATTAATCGATTGATTATGTGATGCATTATCCATAAATAGAGATGATGGGGTAGAGGTAATATTTAGATATGGTAGTTATGTAGCGGGATCTACTTTCTATATCCCTATCTCATTATGAAGTGAAGCTGACGTACGGTTCATGATGAGCAACACTTCATACCCTCGAAATAGAGTTGAACTGTATATATCTTAACCCAGTGTCCCAAGTCCAACCTCAACGAGAGAAGAAGTTAAAACTACTATTGAGCTGGAAAGACATAATGTGGAGGATGAGCATTGTGATCCAACTATTACCACAAACGACGAAGAAGTTGAAATAGACGATGATGATATCGATCTAAATCAACTACCTGGTCAATTTCATGGTGTCCATTGAAACTTTTACTGAGATAGACCTGAACGAAATGAATATTGTACCCAATTCGACAATAAAGGAAGACAGTAATATGGGATTTGATTCATTGCTTAAGGGGATGATATTCAATTCCAAATTGGATTTAAAAATGCAGTGAAAAGCTATTCAATCATTCGACATCAAAATTTTGAAGTTATTGAGTCGAAGAAAACAGTATGAGATGTTAGGTGTAAAAGATATGGCAATGGGTGCATGTGGAGACTTCGCATTGTTTGCCGTAAAAAATTCGAAAAATTTGAAAATACCCAATATAATGGCCCTCATTCCTATGTGTATGTAAGACTGAGTCAGGATCACAATAAATTGGACTCAAATCTAATTGCGTCTGAGGTAAGCAACATAGTTAAAAAAAAATCCGTCAGTTGATGTCAAAACATTACAAGATACTATCGTGTGGGACGAAAGAAGAAAAGCAATTGCGAAGATATTCGGAGATTGGATCGGATCGTACAATTTGCTTCCTAGATGGATGAATATCTTACAAATCACGAATCCTAGTACAATTATCCATTGGAGGCTAAATGAGGTGGATTGTGATGAAAGGATTGTCATATTCAATAACGTGTTTTGGTCGTTTGGACATGTTATTGAGGATTTCAAGCATTACAGACCGCTATTTCAAATTGATGGAACCCATTTGTATTGAAAGTATGAAGGAACATTATTAATAGCTACCTCAGTCGATGCAAATGATCAAGTTTATCCAATTGCATACGCTATTGTACCGGAGGAAAGTGTTGATTCATGGAGCTGGTTTTTGAGAAATTTATGGGATCATGTGGTGCATGAAAGGGAGGGAATGTGTTTAATTTCAGATAGACATAAAGGCATTATATCTGTTGTAAAAAACCCTAACAACGGTTGGGTAGGAGTACACCACAGATTCTGCTTGCGACATGTGACGAGTAATTTTAACAAGTATAAAAATAGTCTATTGAAAAGTTTGGTGTATAGGGTAGGATCAAAATTTCAAGTTCGAAAGTTTAATGATTGTATAGCCAAACTTCAAACAGCAAACCATAATTGCTTACGATATTTTGCTTCCATAGATCCTAAGCAGTGGACACAGTCACATGATGGTGATCATTGTTATGGATGGCTAACCACAAATGTGGCCGAAAGTACAAAGGCTGTTCTGAAAGGAGCCATAAAACTACCCATCATTGCACTAGTCCAAGCAACATTCTATCGAACTATTGCTTATTTCGCTGTTCGTCGTGTAGAAATAAAAACTGCTCTTGAATCGGGAGAGTGTTTCACAAGGTAAATTATTCACATCTTAGTTACCCACATTTTTATACTAACTGTAGAGGTATTCTAAGTAATTATCGTATTTGTCATAGGTATACGGTAAAGAAAATAACTCATTGGGAACAACATGCAACTAAACATTCCGTTAACATATTTGACCATGGAATAGGGTTGTGTGACGTCACCATCTCAATCAACCTAATAATACTAAAGGGTGGAACCACACACCGAATAAAATTAAGTGAAAGAATATGCACATGCAATAAGTGGCTGAGCTATGGAATCCCCTGTTCTCATGCTATAGCTGCGTGTAAGACCATTGGGTTAGACTACTTTTACTACATTGAAGACTATTACAAAATTTCCACTTATCTGACATATTATTCACCCCAATTCGAGCCCATCCCCAATAAAAAAATGTTGGCCTAATCCTAAATTTTCCACTATTTATCCGGACGAATCACGAGTTAGAAAAGTTGGCGGACCGTGTACTTCTCGCATGCAAAACGAGATGGATTGGAGGGAACGTTACAAGAACACGTTGCAAAATTTTCAGACAAGAAGGGCATAATAGACGAAATTGTCCCAATCGAGCTCGTGATGCGACTTACTTATTTATTTGTAATTGTCCTTATTGATTGTAACTTCTTTTACTTATTTATTTATTGACTCGTTCTTGTAACTGGTAACAATGAAGGGTGTATTCCTTATTGATTGACATTGTATTTATTGATTGTAATCACATTGATTTTTAGAAGAAAATTTAAGTTAAATTCAATATTGTTTTTATGGGATCAGACGGACGAGGATGTTACCACAGGGCCATACAACGACTTAGTTTTGTACTTATAGCGCAACCATAGATCTGAAGCTATTTAGGAAGATGAGCATATTGATGCTATGCACTGTCGATGACGAGAGGCTGTTATTCGAGGGCAAGAGGACCCAGGCCCTCATATATTGAATTATCTATGAGCTGTAGGATTCTACGGAGTCTCTTGTATCACATTTATACAACTAGATTGGCATCTGATAATGACATTAGTGGAACGATGGCGGCAGGAGACACATACTTTCCACATATTGCATGGAGAGTATACGATTACATTTCAAGATGTAGTTATCCAATTTGGACTCTCGATTAATGGAAGACCATTGATCGGGTCAATAATTATGACTAGGAACAACTTTGTGCCCTTCTTTTAGGTGTAACCACGAATGATGCCGTTCTTAAGGGAGGTCGTCTTAGCCCGCCATGGTTAGCTGATTAATTCAACAACTTTGCACATCTACCAGATAATGTAGATGAAGAGGAACTTCAATGATATGCTCAAGCATACATTATCACGTTGATTAGAGGATTGGTATTTACTGACATAACCAGATGTCATATGAAAGAGTCTAGTGAAAGAAAAGGGTGCCAACAAGGTGTAGTAAATCAAGGTCAGAAAAGAGATTTCACTCAGCACAAGAGCTCATGACCGTGGAAACGATGCATAGTCTACCTTACTCCTTGACTTAGATGCTTGGGATACCCCTCAGTATGACTCAGAGAGATGGGCTCCTTTATCCTACACAAATGAAAGAAGCCGGTCTTTTATTCTGTTTTGGGATCCCTTGTTTATTCCCCACTGGGACTAGGAGGCTCGCTGTCTCAGGTTTTGTTCGTTAGTGAAAAGCGGGATGAAATGGAAATATTTCTGACCCGAGATCGGCCTCTCTTTTCCCGGTGGTAGGAAAAAATTCCAGCATAGAGTACAGTAAGAAGAAAGCTTGTTGAGATTCATATCCCTATACGGTTAGCAAAGCAAGGACGACTCTAAAATAGGCATACCATGCTTCGGTTAAAGACACTGGTCTTATCTTATATATATAAGATATATGATTATATGATACCACCCCTACCTCCCTAAAAGTCAAATCTTCATATTTCTACTTGTACCTAATGTATCTTCTTCTCTTAGTAGATTTTGATGTTGCCGGGACATATAGTTAAGGGGCTGGATGTCTTGCATGGTTATATAGGCAACTATGCAAGGGTGTAGTTATAGATGGCAAAGACATTGCAGTCTCACTTCTATTGCTGTAGGTTTGGGCATGGGATCAATTTCCTCTTTTAGCGCCTCGACGACTCCATCGATATGAAAACAACTTAGGTGACAGACCACTTGCAGTATGGTAAGCATATTTACCTCATTATTATTGTGTTCATTATGAAATACTAATAGCTAAAATTGAACTTGTGATTGTTGTAGATAGAATGAAAACTATTCTGTAATTAGAGCACCGACGCATGTTCCTATAGTATAGGTACATACTGGATACACATATGCCTAACTAAGCAATATTTTATTCATTTATATATCATATATTGATTATGTTTCAATCTTCTGGTTCATTCATATTACATATGCATACAGATTATTTGGGAGTCATACAATCATCTCATCCAACTATTGTCGTCATATTGTCTCAATGGTAATGAGATATGGACATCTAGATGTCCACTCATATGCTTTTTCATTGTGGAGTGGCATCACTCAGATCGTGTGATGCATAAATTTGGGATGTTGCAACAAATTCCTCAACCTTGCAATACAGATGCCCGACTCCATTCACACGATCTAAGGGACAGGCATGAGCAAGATTAGATTGCATATTTGGCTTCTCAAATTTCAATTTGAGAAAATCATCAAAGTTTGGTTGTTAATGGACCTCCTATTAACAATGATGTTGATACTTGGCCTAGACATATTGAATGGTATTCCACTATGAGCAGGCGATACATAACGAAAGCAGGAGCATCCTATCACTTGTTGGTATGAGTTTATTGTTTACTAGGATTGTTTGATTTTATTTCTTCATTGCATACCAAAATAAATTTTAAAGTCATTAACTTGTTATTCAATTCTTTTTCAGGCCAAGCTTCCAAATTTGACATTATCTGCTAAAAGGACCTTGTGTAGACTCACCTCTATATATCGAATGCAATATTTCGATGGTGATGTTCCAATGGAAGAACAAGGTGATCCAGCAAGACATCAGGATGTTCCTATTCAACCTAAAGTTTAGAACGAATATCCAGCAACCACACTTGATCATTTTAAACATACTTCCATGATGCCTTCTCCCTCAACATTTGAATTTTTTCCAACAACCCTCAGTACACTAAGTATGGAAGAAGGACAAACTTCACATGTCCATCCCGATATCCATGACTAGTACGTGACATACCGATATCGTGGTGAGGGTATACACTTTAAAGAGGAAAGCCAACCATCAAGTGTAAGAGGTCGTGGCGATTGTGGATACTATGTGACTCAACATGTTCGATCTAGGCGTAATAGAGGATCTTCTTCTAGTCGTGAATAAAGAAAATTGTACATATAGTTAAATTTATTAATGAAATTCAAACACGAAAATGCACTTGTAGTCTACAATACATCCTACCGAACCTTGTATATTATTTACAATAGTCGAAAGTTAATATCTATATTTTTGCATAAGTTTCTAACAACTTTATACAAAAACAATGATTTGAAATTAAACTAATTGAATACTATTAAAATTAATATTGAGTATATCAAATCAATCAAAGAAATTTTTTAATCTCAAAGTAACATTATTGTTTATACTGTTAAAAAATTATTAATATTATTATTAAAATAAAAAATGAGATTAATGAGATAGTTAATTTTAGGTAACAATGATTTAGAATTAAAAAATGGAATATTATTAACTTAAAAAAACATAAGTAATGAAATGGTTGATCTTAGGGTTGTTAAAAGAATAAAAAAATAAAGATAAAAAATAATTTTTTTACCCAAACTATATGCGTCTCTAATTTTTTATTATTATTTACGAAAAGATGCATTACTTTAATTTTTTCTTTTTTTTTTAATTTTAATTATATTTGTTTTCTAATGAATCCTCATTACAAAAAGACGCCATTCAAGAAACCGAAAAAGATATAAGACGATAAATATTTCAGAATGCGTCCATAAGAACAAAAATAACCCGCCATGGTTACCTATGATAAGTTGAAAATATCACTTTTACTTAATTAAAATAAAACTAACCCTACAAAGTCTATAACCCAGTGACACTAACACTGAGCATCAAAAAGAACATCCAAGACTTTAGACATGAAGAGAGAGAGATAGAGACGACTCGTCGCCAGACAGTGGTAATTGTGGAGTATATCATTGTTCCACATTTGCCGCTTCTCCTACGAAGCTTAAAGCAATAGACGAACTTTTATAGAGGTTCCAGAGCTCTTAACATAGTTCTAGTCGGTATACGACAGTACTTGGCGGTGACGATTCAACTTGGCCTCCCGTCTGTTTGTTATCTGCATTGGAAGAAGGGGAATGGAGCGCCACCGTCGTCGATTGCTATTCTTACTACCAGATAAAGAGAAAATGCACGAGAGAGGGTAGCTGAACTTAGATGAGGTGAAGAAGAGAAGGGAGGAGAAAGAGAAGGAAGACACACAGGGCTAGGGTTTTTTTTTTTTTTGTATTTTTTTTTTCCAAATTGGTAAATTCTAAAACATTTTCCCTTTTCATTCCTTTAAAAATAAAAGCCCACAATAAAAAGATGAAGAATAAAATAAAATAAAATAAAATAAAATAAAATAAAATATAAGATCTTCCTTTGAATTCCAAATACAATTTTTCTAAAATAAAATTAACATTCTAATTATACGAGATAAATCTGGAAAATGAATTTAAGTATAAATTTCAATATCTATTAATTAAAAGTTTTAATTAAAAACTTATTTTATGAAATATTGTGTACTTTTAGTGGCAATGTAGTATGTTGCTAAAAAGTTTTTTAATATTTAACGGGGTTAGTCAATCCATCATAGATTGTTTTAGCGATGCCAATACAGGTTTCATTGCTAATAATGGTATTCTACAATATGGTTTCAAATGCGTTGCTAAAAATAAACTTTTAGGAACAAAAATTGATTGTGTCACTAAATACTTGTCACTAAAAATACCTTTTATTGTAGTGAAATCATATATATTACAAGTTATATTCATAAGCGAACAACGGTATATATAAAATAAAGTGAATCAAGTTATATGAATGGTATATACTTCATATTCAAAACTACAACACCCTTGCTCAATATTGACAATGCTTTGTTCTTGTTCGACCTTAAGACCTTCACATATAATCTTCTAAAATAAATTTAATGGGTAGTTATGAATTAGAATGTATACAACAATATATAGTATGATATATATTATAAATACAAGTCAATATACACAAAGCATAGAATCAGCTTCAAACACAATATGTCATGTATTACAATCTCATATCAATATACACAAAGGATATATTTAATTCCTAATACTATATGACATATGTTATAAACTCTTGTCAATATACAAAAAGCATGGAATTAGTTCCAATATATAGTATTATATATGTCATATACTAATGTTTCGGTATACACATATGATTGACGGTAATTCTATTGGGATAAAACACTATATTATTCGGATCAATTATCCCATTCTTGTGTGAATCTAGTAGAATACTAATTAACTAGCAACAACAATAATACTCAAGTCAGAACACATACAATTTTAACATGGAAACCCCCCTCAATGTGAAGAGTAAAAAACCACGTACGGAAGTCAAAATTGAAGGAAATCGGACTCGAGATTTTCATGAGCAGCGGAATTAAGATTATTCTAGATCACACTCATGAATGAACAACACATTTACAGTCGAACAGAAACAAGCGGTTATACAATTAATAAAGAAATTACAACACGACAACTCAAATGAATAAAGAGAAAACTCTACGCACATTTGACGATGCGTCTCCACGCTCCTTTGTGCACGGTCGCTCGAACAACAACAACCTCGAACACTCAATCTACACGACTGAAACACAGTACGAACATTCGCACTCGTCCTCAACGATCACTTCGGTCACGAACTCTGCGGCAACACAAACGACCTCCACAGAACCTCGACGGTGTCGAGTTGAGTTTGACACCACCAACAAGACTACCTTGGTATTCTTGGTGTGAGAATCCAAAGGTGGGCTCTGTTCGAACTTGGAATGAGGTAGACGATGGAGGAAACAACGATCGTGTACATGACTGGGCAAGTGGGAGATGGCGGAGATCTATCTAGGTCGATGCCCAATCGTTTAGCTAAAGCTATACGATTGTCTAGCAAAAACTGAACAATCGTTTAGCTCATCGTTTAGCTCGGTGTCTGTCGCCTACAAACACTACAAGATCATCTACTTTGGGCAAGCAATCGTCTAGCAAAATCTATACGATCGTCTAGGAAATACTGCATGATCGTTTAGCTCGCCCAAGCTATTGTTTAGTAAATCTATATTTACTTGACAGCTCCGTGAGATCCTTTTTGTCGAGAGAGAAATCTCAAAAAACTTTTTTTTAACAGTTACTAAAATTAGGAAAACCATTTTCCTATTATCTCACGGTTACCATGAAAATCCAATAACCATCCACTCAATTGGCTATTAAAGAAAAAGAATTAATTATCCAATAATTAATATTATTATAAATATAAATGATAACCAACTTATCTTACTATATTTATAACCTATAGTTTTAATATTTCATCTCATGAAACATATAAACCATAGTTCTTTTTCTATTCCATGGTACTTAATGTAAATCTCATTTACATCAATCCTCCACTAAATGTATCTCATACATCATATCGATTATATCATATATAATCAAAATACCTCCTATCAATTTGAATATTTCAAATCAACACCAAGAACAGATCCTCAACTGGATCCATTGAGCTACTAAGGGAACCTTATAGACCTGTAGCTTGAAGCTCTAACAGTACGTGAATAACTGACTAAACTCTTTAGTCACGGGATCCACCATCCGTTAAATGTCAGGCACTCCACTAAAGATTGACAGCTGAACTTTTCTTATCACAGATATATTATGTGACCATCTTAACCAATCAGTAGTGCGACAACCCTTCACAAATCGCTTGTAAGTACAGCTGGGCCAATAACATTATGCACCTATAGTTACATCTGTCTCCTTATGTACCACTGATTCCTCTAATGAACATAAGTCATAGTCCTACTATGACTGAGTCCTTTCTTCTAAAGAGAATTTGTGGCTACTATGTTCAAGCCCCAGAATCAGCCCTTAAGGGAGCAATCTCTCTACTTATCCCTGCTTCGGGAAAGGAGTGAATTCCATCTTGTGAATTGAGTTTCCAGCTCCCAGATCAGACAAGTCCCTAAAAAGGTAGGCATGTTGAGTTGGCAATCTGGCCATTCTCACCCATACTAATCAAAGGACCGCAATCAAAGGCAGGAGTTCCCAAAACACTTAGAATTGAGGTCGTGTCACCTATGGTCGTTTAGGTGATATGTAAGTCTTTAGTATCAACGGCGTTATATACGGAGTCTAGTTATCTCGTGGTGTAGGTCTTATACAAACTTTTTGTATAGGATATCCTTGCTCGCACGTCTCCACATGAATGGTTAGGATCTACCATCTGTAGTAGTTTACAACACTTGCAAACCTCTACAAAGTGGGCCGTATCCATAGTGTCACTAGGATCAGGTATCTCACCTTAATCCTTATACTACAGACCTATTTAGGTTATCACTTAAGGCATGAACCACTTATATATCACATATACATGCTTAAGTTCACATAAGATAACCAAGGAGCTTTGTTTATTGGATATGAGTACATTCCAGAATTAAAAAACACTTATTTTATTCATTAAACAATGTGCATCTTTACAAAACAATGAGACTCCAGGAGAATTAGGACACCAATCCCAACAAAAATCTCTACTATAATCAATAATGAGTTATAATGAGTTCTTTTTAGTTACAACTAGAGGTATACACATTAAATATCTCAAGATAACAATCTTGGCAACAAAACAACAACAAATTGAGAAGAATAAATTTAGCAACGTCTCACATGAAGTAGTAACCAATTACCCATGGTATCTAACTATAGGTAGCTTTAAATGAAATCTCCACCATCCAGATTGAAGACCCTCGTGTCAAGAACACATTGTCAAAATTTCAGCTCGATCGGACTACAGATCGATCCTCAAATGGCTGAAAAACATTGTTGGTCGGATTTACTAAAGAAACTCTAATTTTCTGCCATTTTTGATCTCTTGATTAGCGTTTTTCCCATTGATTGACGGCTGATGTATTATTTTTAAACAATACATAGAAAAAGCTCAATTGAGCCTTTATTGGGCTTTCACTAAAAGTGAAATAACCTAACAAATCTCCCCCTATTTCACTTTGCGGAGGATCTTGTCATTCTCGCAGCGGAACGACAAAACTCAAGCTTCTCTCTTGGTAGAATCTTCGTCAACATATCAGATTTATTATGATCAGTATATATCTTCTCAAGCTTAAACAATTCACCATTCAAAGCATATCTTATCCAGTGATACCTCACATCTATATGCTTTGTTCTAGATAGAAATGTAGCATTCTTATCAAGATGAATAGCACTTTGATTATTGCAGTATATCATATATCTTTGTTGCTTGAACCCAAGCTCCTGTATAAAGCGCTTCATCCATAACATCTCTTTACAAGCCTCTACTGCTGCAATATATTTTGCTTCAGTTGTAGAAAGTGTAACACACTTCTGCAACCTTGACTGCCAAGACATTGCACCACCTGCAAATGTCATTAAGTAGCCAAAAGTAAACTTTCTGTTGTCTAGATCTCCTACCATATCTGAATCAGTGTACCCAACAAGAACTGACTTTCCACCTCCAAATGTGAGCTTCAAACTAGAGGTACCTCTCAAATATCTCATAATGCACTTGATTGCCTCCCGATGCTGTTTTCCTGGATTGGACATAAAACGATTAACACCAACAACATGAGTAATATCAGGTCTAGTGCATACCATGGCATACATCAAGCTCCTAACTACCGAAGCATAAGGGATCTTGCTCATATCTTCATTCTCTTTATCTGTAGAAGGACTCTTTTAGCTACTCAATTTGAAGTGACTAAATAAAAGAGAACTGAGTGGTTTTGCTTTACTCACGTTGAAATTCTCAAGCACCTTCTCCAAGTATTTCTCTTGTGGCATATACAACTTCTTGGAAGCTCTGTCTCGAACTATTCGAATTCCAAGAATTTTCTTTGTTGTCCCCAAATCCTTCATGGCAAAAGATTTGCCCAATTATTTCTTCAACCTGTCAATTCTCAAAACATTCCTGCCAACAATCAAAATGTCATCAACATAAAGTAATAATACAATAAAATCATCATCAGAAAATTTATGGACAAAAACACAATGATCAGAAGAAGTCTTTTTGTAGCCTTGCTCCCCCATAACTGACTTAAACTTCTTATACCACTGCTTCAGTGCCTATTTCAACCCATGAAGACTTTTTTTCAATTTACACACCAGATGCTTTTGCCTTTATGCTCAAAACCCTCTGGTTGTTCCATGTAGATTTCTTTATCTAAGTCCCTATGAAGAAATACAGTCTTAACATCTATCTGTTCAACCTCTAAGTCAAGACTAGCTACCAAACCCAGAACTACACGTATAAAAGACATCTTGACAATTAGAGCAAAAATTTCATCAAAGTCGATACCTTTCTTCTAACTGAACCCTTTGACAACCAATCTTTCTCTGTAACGTGGATTTGAGGTATGTTCTTCCTGTTTCACTATCTAAACCCACTTATTTTTCAGTGCAGTTTTTCCTTTAGGCAATTTCACAAGCTCAAAAGTGTAGTTTTCATGTAAAGACTTCATCTCATCTTTCATAGCATCAATCCAATCTCTTTTATGCTCATCTTCTATGGCTCTTCATAACTCTCAGGCTCTCCCCCATTAGTTAATAACAAATATTCATTAGCTGAATATCTTGTTGACGGACGTCGATCTCTGATAGATCTCCTGAGTGAAACATCTGTAAGAACTTCTGTTTTTGATAATTAATCCTGAATACTATCATCTGCCTCAACCTATTTAGAACTCTCATCTGTTTCAACAAACTGATCATCTTGAACCTCATTTTCTATATGTGTAGAAGTTTGTGTCAAAGAAACTAAACTCAAATCAATTAGATCATCATTTTGTTCAGACCCTATTTTATCTGTCTTCTCAATGTCTAGTATTGTTTGGTCTTCAACAAACAAAACATCTCGACTTCTTATGAGCTTCCTCTGTACGGGATCATATAATCTATAACCAAACTCATCTTGGCCATAGCCATGAAATACACATGGTTTAGTCTTTGCATGAAACTTCGATCTCTCATTTTTAGGAACATGAACAAAATCTTTACAACCAAAGATACACAAGTGATCATAAGATATATCCTTATTTGACCATATTCTATTCGAAACTTCTGATCCTAAAGGAACACATGGTGTGATATTCAAAATATGTACAATTGTATTCAATGCTTCACCCCAGAACGATTGTGATAACTGTGATTCTGAAAGCAAGCATCTCATTCTCTCAACCAGTGTTGGTTCATTCTCTCAGCTATGCCATTTAACTGAGGAGTCTTAGGAGGTGTCTTTTGATGTCGAATACCATGATTTTTTCAATACTTATCAAAAGGTCCACAATACTCACCTCCATTATCAGTCTTAATAAACTTCAACTTTTTACGAGTTTCTCTCTCAACAAGAGCATGAAACTATTTGAAAACCTGTAATACCTGATCTTCAGTTTTCAAGATATAGACCCATGTTTTCCTTGAATGATCATCCATAAACGTCACAAAATATGACACACCTCCAAGTGTTTTATTTTCATAGGACCACACACAACAGAATGTACAAAATCTAGTACATTTGGTTTTTTTGAATGCTGAGATGACTTAAAAGTAACTCTAGCCTGCTTTCTTGCCAAACAATGAGGACACCTTTTTAAGAGTGCACTATTAATATCAAGAAGATGATTTTTCTTGGCTAAAATCTTCAAACCCTTCTCACTCCTGTGACTAAGTCTTTTATGCCAAAGCTCAACACTCGCTTCATCATTCACTGTATTTATATCACAATCAGGATCTTAGCCTTCATATAATACAGTGAGGAATATTTCTCTCCCTTAGCTATCACCATAGAGCCTTTAGTAAGTTTCCATTTACCGTCATAGAAGGCATTGCATAAACCTTCATCATCAAGCCCAAAGCTCAACACTCGCTTCATCATTCACTGTATTTATATCACAATCAGGATCTTAGACTTCATATAATACAGTGAGGAATATTTCTCTCCCTTAGCTATCACCATAGAGCCTTTAGTAAGTTTCCATTTACCGTCATAGAAGGCATTGCAGAAACCTTCATCATCAAGCTTACCTGTAGAAATCTCATTCATGCGAATATCAAGAATGTGCTTCACATTCTTCAAAATCAATCAGCATAGAACCATTCTTGTTCTCCAAGTGTACATCTCCGATGCCAACTACTTTTGCCGATCCATCATTACCCATCCTAACACTGCTGAAATCACCAGGTGTAAAGGATGCAAAGAAATCCCTCTTTGATGTAGCATGAACTGAGGCACCACTGTCAATCACCCAACTGCTTTACTGTGTAGCAAGATTTATAACATCACCGTTAAATAAGATGTAAAAATCTTTGGTGGCTACAGTAATCTCGTAGTGTCCTGTAGTTTGTAATTGTATTGTACAAACATTTTATTTATTTAATAAAATATGAGATGTTTTATTTGACATTTAGTAACATTAAACCCACAAACTAATAAACTAACATCCAAGGTTATCTTCTGTAGCTTAAATATGTATGTAGAGACATACAGGTGGATCATGTTTAAGTGATAACCTAAATGGTCTGTAGTAGTTGGATAAGGTTGGATACCTTATCCTGGTGACACTATGAGTATGACCCGCTTTATAAATGTTATAATTGTCGTAAAGTACAACAAATGATCTGATCTTGATCATTCATGTGGAAATATGTTAACGAGGATATTCTATACAAAGAAGTTTATATAAGATCATACTACGAAATGACTAGTCTCATTATGTAGTGTTGTTCATAACAGAGACTTACATTTCACCAAGATGACCATAGGTGACATGACCTAAATCCTGAGTGAGTTATGAAATTCTACCTATAAAGGCGATTCTTTGATTTGTATGGGTGAGAGTGGCTAGATCGCCAACTTAACAAGCCTACCATTTTGGGGATTTGTCTGATTAGAGAGTTGGAAACATAGCTACACAAGACGAATTTACTCCTTCCCCGAGGTAGGGGAAAGTAGATAAACTGCTTTCTTAAGGGCTGATTCCGAGGTTTGAACAATGTGGCGCCACAACCTCTCCTGGCTCGAGAGGGGTTTAGTCATATTTGGACTATGATTTATTGTTCATTAGTGGGATTAGTGGTACTTAAGGAGTTATATGTAACTATAGTGGAAAAACGGTAATTTTGGCCTAACTGTACTTACGAGCAATTTGTGAAGGGTCATGACACTGTTGATTGGTTATATCCAACGGACATAGAAATATATCTGTAGTGCGAATAGTGCAACTATTAGTCTTTAGTGGAGTGCTCGACAGTTAATGGATTTGAGTAAATTAATTAAATAGTTTAATTAATTATTCAAGCACCGTTGGAGCTTCAAGCTATAGGTTCATAAGGTCTCCTCTGTAGCTCAACAGGAATTTATGAGAATCAATTTTGGATTAATTTGAATTGTTCAAATTAATTTAATTTATATTTTTAATTTAACCTATAGATCATCAACAGAACTTATTTATATTTTTAGCATGACTAGCTCATTAGTTCAACTACTCGCTTCTGAAAATTTAAACGGAGACAACTATGCAACATGGAAATCAAATTTAAACACGATACTAGTGATTGATGATCTTAGGTTTGTCTTAAAAGAAGAATTTCCTCCGAATCCTGGCTCATCAACAAACCAAATGTTCGAGAATCCTATGACAGATGGATTAGGGCAAATGATAAGGTTAAAGTCTATATCTTAGCAAGCATATCTGATGTTCCAGCTAAGAAACACAAGAACATGGTCATCGCTAAGGCGATCATGGATTTGTTGCAGGCAATGTTTGGACAACCATCCTTATCTATTAAGCACGATTCTCTCAAATACGTTTACAACTCCCACATGAAGGAAGGAACCTCTGTTAGAGAACATGTTTTGGATATGATGGTTCATTTCAACATAGCGGAGGCAAACGGTGTTGTCATAGATGAGAAAATTCAGGTTAGTTTCATCATGGAACCTTTTCCAAAGAGTTTCCTATAGTTCCACACAAATGTGATGATGAACAAGATAGAGTACAATCTGACTACTCTTTTAAATGAGCTCCAGACATACCAGTCTCTTATTAAGACTAAGGGACAAGAAGGGGAAGCAAATGTTGCTACCTTAAAGAAGTTCCAAAAGGGATCATCCTCAGGAACTAAGTCTAGACCTTCCAATTCAAAGAATAAAGGTATTCAAATAAAAAAGAAGGGAAAAGAGAAAAGCAGGGCTTCTGTAACCCGCAGAAGCATGAGAAAAGCTGTAAATAAGGAAAATGTTTCCATTGCAACGAAGATGGGCATTGAAAACGAAATTGCCCAAAATTCCTTGTAGAAAGAAAGCTGAGAAAACAAAACAATGTAAATATGATTTACTCGTTGTTGAAACATGTTTAGTGGAAAATGATAATTTCATGTGGATACTAGATTCGGGAGCCACTAACCATGCTTGTATTTCTTAATAGCAACTAGTTTGTGGTGGTAGCTTGAAGAAGGTGAGACAACTCTTAAAGTTGGAATGGGAGAGGTCATCTCAGCTTAAGTAGTGGGAGACTTAAAGTTGTTTTTGGGAGATAGATTCATGTTACTAGAAAATGTACTTTTAGTTCCTAATATGAAAAGGAATCTAATATCCATCTCTTGTTTATTAGAAAAAATGTACAGAATATATTTAAAGTTAATAAAATGTTTGTTAGCTTAAGAGGTGTATAAATTTGTTCCGCAAAACTTGAAGAAAATTTATATGTGTTAAGACTAACCAAGGAAAAAGCTATTTTGAATACGGAGATGTTTAAAACAGCTGAAACTCAAAATAAAAGGCAAAAGGTTTCTTCTAATATCTATATAGAGCACTTGAGACTTGACCACATTAATCTCAATAGGATTGAGAGATTGGTCAAGAGTGGGCTCCTAAATCAATTAGAAGACAACTTTTTACCTCTGTATGAGTCTTGTCTTAAGGGTAAGATGACTAAAGGATCTTTTAAAGGAAAAGGTCTTAGAACGAAAGAAGGTTTAAAACTTGTGCATTCAGATTTATGTGGTCTGATGAATGTCAAAACACGAGAAGGGTATGAATATTTCATCAGTTTTATAGATGATTATTCAAGGTTTGACTATATTTACCTAATGCATCACAAGTTTGAAGCCCTTGAAAAGTTCAAGGAGTATAAGGCAGAGGTTGAGAACCTATTAGGTAAAACAATTAAAGAACTTTGATCAAATCGAGGTGGGGAGTATATGGACTTGAGATTTTAGGACTATTTGATAGATCACGGAATCTAGTCTTAGCTCAGTACACCTCAGCAAAATGGTGTATCGGAAAGAAGAAATGGAATTATGTTAGACATGGTTCGTTCAATGATGAGCTATGCTCAATTGCCTGATTAATTTTGGGGATATGTAGTAGAGACTATTGTATACATTTTGAAGATAGTTCCTTCCAAAAGTGTTTCTGAAACACCATATGAGTTATGGAAAGGGCGTAAAAGTAGTTTACATCACTTTAGAATTTGGGGATGTCTTGCACACATGTTGCTGTAGAACCCAAAGAAGTTGGAAGGTCGTTTAAAATTATGCCTTTTCGTAAGATACCCCAAAGAAATGAAATATGGTATGTTTTGTGATTCTTGAGATAACAAAGTGTTTGTATCGACAAATACTGTATTCTTGGAGAAAGACCACATGAGAGATCATCAAACTCACAGTAAACTAATATTAAGTGACAATGAAGCTATAGATAAACCAATAAGAGCTGTTGATCAGGTCAATCCTTCAATAAAAGTTGTTGATGGAACCGACACTTCTGGTTAATCACATTATTCTCAAGAGTTGAGATTGCCTCAATGTAGTGGGAGGATTGTTCACCAGTCCGACTGTTACATGGGTTTAACAGAAAATCAAGTCGTCATACCCGATGGTGGCATTGAGGATCCATTGACCTTTGAACAAGCAATGAATGATGTAGACCGAGACTAGTGGATCAAAGCCATGGACCTTGAAATAGAGTAAATATACTTCAATTTAGTTTGAAAACTTGTAGATCAACCGGATAGGGTAAAACCTATTGGTTGTAAATGGATCTACAAGAGAAAATGAGACCAAGTCGGTAAGGTACAAACTTTTAAGGCTCAACTAGTGGTAAAAGGTTATACCTAGAGAAAAGGGGTGGACTATGAAGAAACCTTCTTCGTTGTTGCTATGCTAAAATCGATTAGAATACTCTTGTCCATTGCCACATTTTATGATTATGAAATTTGGCAAATGGATGTTAAGACAGTCCTTCTAAATGACAATCTTGAAGAGAGTATTATATGGCTCAACCAGAGAGGTTCATTGAGCAAGGTCAAGAGCAAAAAGTTTGCAAGCTTAAATGATCCATTTATGGGTTAAAATAGGCAACTAAATCCTGGAATATAAGATTTGACCCTATGATAAAATCTTATGGCTTTGAACAAAATGTTGATGAACCTTGTGTCTACAAGAAAATTATCAAACCTTGTGTCTACAAGAAAATTGTCAAAACCACTGTAGCCTTGTGTTTTATGTTGATGACATTCTACTTATTAGGAATGATGTAGGATTCCTGACTGATATTTAACAATGGCTAGCAACCCAATTCCAAATGAAAGAATTGGGAGAAGCTCAGTATGTTCTTGGAATCTAAATCATTCGGGACCACAAGAATAAAACATTAGCTCTATCTTAAGCATCATATAGAAATAAGTTGTTGTCTAAATATAAGATGAGAATTCCAAGATGGATTTATTACCTCAGACATGGAATTCATCTATTAAAGCAATAGTGTCCCAAGACACCTCAAAAGTTGAGAATATGAGATGTTTCCCTATGCATCAACAGTAGATAGTTTGATGTATGCTATGTTATGTACACAACCTGACATATGCAATGCAGTGGGAATAGTCAGCAGGTATCAGTCTAATCCAGGATATGATCATTGGACTGTCGTTAAATATATCATCATGTATCTTAGAAGAACGAGGGACTATATGCTCGTGTATGACACTAAGGATATGATCCTTACATGATACATTGACTCTAATTTTTAGACCGATAAAGATTCAAGGGTATATACATTAGGGTTAATGTTCACTCTAAATAGAGGGGCGGTAGTTTGGAAGAGTATAAAGTAAGGTTGTATTGCTGACTCCACCATGGAAGCTGAGTACGTAGTTGCATGTGAAGCGAAAAAGGAAGCTGTATGCCTTAAGAAGTTCTTGACAGATTTGGAAGTAGTTCCAAATATGCATCTGTCCATCACCCTCAATTGTGATAACGGTGGCGCAGTTGCAAATTCTAAAGAATTCAGAAGGCATAAGTGCGAGAAGCACATTGAGCACAAATATCATATCATCAGGGAGATTGTGCAAAGAGATGATCGTTAAACAGATAGCCTCGGAGCATAACATTAATGATTCGTTTACAAAGGCCTTCACGACTAAAGTGTTTGAGGGTTTCTAGTGAGTCTAAGACTATGAGTTATATAAATCTAGGGCAAGTGGAAGAGACATGGGTATATGATGCCTTGGTTTATTGTATTTATGTTTTTCTTTCACATTCAACATGATATGTAAATGACCCTACTAGAGTTTTAGTCTAAGTGGGAGCTTGTTGGGTTTTATGTCCTAAAACTCGTGGTTTGTAAACAATGAACATATTCTGTTTTGCAATAAAGTTGTTATTGAGGTTTATTTAGTAAAGATGTTATTGAATATGTGAATTGCACTTAAAATCCCTAAATCCAATAAACTAAGAACCTGTGGCTATTACATGAATACTTGACTATATGTGGTGACATAAAAGTGGATCAAGTTCGAGTAAATAGCTAAAACGGTCTATAGTATAAGGCTTAAGCTGAGTACCTCATCCTGGGGACACTATAGATGCGGCCCACTTTGTATTTGATACAAATGATGTGATCCCAAATCGTTCATGTGGAGACATGCGAGTGAAGGCATCCTATGCAATGAGTTTGCATAAGACAAGACTGCAAAATAGTCATTTTTACTTTATAACGTCGTTTACTAGTTAAAACTGACTATTTAAATACGATGATCTAGGCAACTCGATGTTAATCTTGAGCTAACTATGAATTTCTGTTTATTTGGGATTATACTTTAATTTACATGGGTAGAGTGGCCTAAGTTCGTCGACTTAATAAGTCCCCCATTTTAGGGATAAGACCGGGTAGATAGCTGGGCACATAGTCCTGTAAGATGGAACTCACACTTATCTGATTCTAGGGATAGTAGATAGGTTGTTCTCTTAAGTGTTTACTTCGGATCTTGAACAAGGGGCCCTGCCCTCTCATTGGCCTGAGAAGGATTCAGTTTGGTGGTTGGACCATAAAGCAATTGTTCAATAGAGGATCAGTGAGACTTAAGAACAAGATGTAATTACAAGGGTAAAATGATAATTTTGACCCAGTTGTAATTACGGACAACCTGTGAAGGATCGACTTACTAATCATGGTTATATCGAGTGGATAGAAATATATCTATAGTGAGAAGAGTGTAACTACTAGGTTATTGTGGAGTGTCTCGGTAGTTATCGAATGTTGGTTAACTAAGTTAAAGAGTTTAGCCGGATAATTTCGGAGTTTGTAGGTCCATTAGGTCCCTCTGTTAGCTCATTTCGGACTAAACTTTAGAACAGTGTGATGAGAGAATTTGATTTGTTCAAATTCGGCTTAGGAAATAAATGTTATTTATATTCGATATACTTAACATATTATTGTTTAATTATGAATTAAATAATTTTGAGAGTTGAAAAATATTTAAATATGATTTAAATATTTTACACATGAATAGAGGTTCATGATCGAGATTGGTGTTTATTATTAACTTAATATTTGATATTAAATTATTTAATTAATTATATAAAATTAATTTTATAATTTTAATTATTTAAAAATTAATTTTAAACTAATATGATTCAAATTAATTATTTTGAATTACTTTAAATATTGAATTTTTGGAAAATTCAAAAAGATTGAGAAAGTGGATTTTTCTCACTTTTAACACCTCAAATTTCCACTTAACTAGTGCTTATTTGGGTGTCAAATTGAGATGAATTCAATTTGCATGATTCTCTTCTTTAAATAGGAGAGGGAATGTCGAGATTGGGTTCTCGGTCTCGTTCAAAATCCACTTTAGTTGATGTGTCCCAATCAATGTGCTTGGTGATGATTTTGTCATCGCTCATACCCAAGTTGCTGAAGTTGATTTTCGAAATTATGAGTTCAAATTGAAACTCATAAATCTCTTCTTTCTGACACTGGTGCATTTGAGTTTGCTAAGCGCTTTTGTGTCAAGGGTGGATGCATGGATTTTTATACCATGTCTGCTCGTTGTTAGCTATTTTTTGCAGGAGCTCTTTCGTTTACATAGAAAGGGACACAATTTCACATGAGTACAACACCCCTAGACCGAGGTGGTTAACCGGTGCTTAGAGAACTACTTGGGATGCTTTACAAGTGATAGACCAAGGGAATGGGTACGCGTTGGTTACCATGGGCAGAATAGTGGTACAATACCACAACTAAGGCTAATGAAGCTGAAATTCTACTCAAAAAGAAAAAAAATATCCAAACTCTCTCATACTCGACTTTTCTTTAAGATTCATCACAAATTCGAATCCCACAACTCGTTCTAAGACCGAAGAATAGTGGGGAAGGCTCTAGCGGTGGTCCATAAAGTGGCCGTAATAAAAAAATAACCAAAGGATATATTCAAGTTTGAGCTGCACCAAGGTTTGCTTCACTAACTCTATTCTTACAACTTGGTACTTGTATGCTTGAACCTTAAGTTAACGAAATTGGAGTGCTTAGGATTCTAATTGCTTCCGTTTGCATGTTTCTAACTCCTGCAATCATATAAACCCAAAGAGCATCATCAAGCTTCAATGCTTAATCTCTCATATTGACATAGACTGTCTTCTCCAAAATCTGCTTATTTTCCCTATTTAACACCTCAGCTAAACTGTTATTCTATAGGTGATAAGCTAAGGAAACATTATGCTTAACCCTTTATTTAGAAAGCATATTTTTTAACAATTTATTAAAAAAATATGATCCCTCATCACTAAACAGTGTTTGTAGGGTGCCAAATTGTGTAAAAATGTTTTTATGCAGAAACTTAAGAACAACATGAGCATCATTCATCCTAGTGGCTATCACCTCTACCCATTTAGAGACATAATCAACAACAAGCAAAATATAAGGATACCTCTCAGATGGTGGAATTGGACCTATAGATCTATACTTCCCACATCAAATAACTCAACGTCTAATATTGGGGTAAGGGGAAACTCACTTGTCCTAGAGATATTGCTAGTACGTTGGTACCTATCGTAAGTCCAAATATAAGTATAACAATCTTTAAACAATGAAGGCCAATAAAAATCATATTGCAATACCTTTGCTGCTGGTTTGGGCCCAAAATGTCCACTGTCCAGAGACGAATGGCATTCAAACAATATTTTTACGTGCTTCTTTAGTAGCACACATCTTCCGATCACATTGTCAGAACAAATCTTAGAAAGAAAGGGATCATCCCAAAGGTAGGACTTTACCTGATGTAGGATCCATTTCTTTTGTTGGGAGTTCAAGTTAGGAGGCATCATTCCACCTGACAGGTAATTCACATAGTCAACAAACCATGGAAGATTCCCCTCTATCTTGTAAGGACGTTCATCAGGGAAGTCTTCCACCATAGGGGAGATTTACTGACTGCTTCCATTCTCAATCTTGGACAGGTGGTCTGCCACTGCATTCTCACAACCCTTCCTGTCCTTGACTACGAAGTCAGACTCCTACAACAAAAGAACCCATATAATTAGTCTAGGTTTAACATCTTTTTTCTCAAATAAAAATTTAAGAGCAACATGATCTGTATGGATAACGACTATCTTAGAACTAAGTAAATAAGGCTTGAACTTATCAAATGTAAACACAACTGCAAGTAACTCTTTTTCAGTAGTAGTATAATTTACCTGAGTAGAGTCAATTTTCCTACTTGCATAGTAAATAGCCCTAAACAATTTCTCCCTATATTGCCCTAAAGCAACCCCTATAGCAAAGTCACTAGAATCATACATTGTTTCAAATAGCTGACCCCAATCAGGCATAACGATAATGGGTGTAGAAATCAAATTTTTTTTTATTGTTTTAAAAGCTAGTAAACATATCTTATCAAACACAAATGGTGAATCCTTTTCCAACAAAATGCATAAGTAGAAGAATCTCCTAGTAAAGCGTATCTTAAATGTACAGGTAATTCTTTTTAATTTTAAAGTAGGTGGTGTGGTGGACTGAATTTCATTAACAGGCATAAGAGATGCAGAGACATGCTTAACATAACACACAGGAAGATAATCCAAACATTCAGTATAGAAAGCAACATCTTCATTGAAACAGTCTATCTTATCCATTCCATAATTTAACATGCTCTAACTCAACTAATCAACAGATAAGACTAACTCCCTAAACTCAGCCACATTCTTATCCACAACATCCATTCTTTAACAAGTAACATCAGAATTCACATACTTTAGAGATCGAAAAATGCTAAATTTTACCTCTTTGTCTTTCACTCAAAGTGTAAGCTTACCTTCCTAGACATCGATCAAAATCCTACTTGTGGCAAAAAATGGTCGTCACAGGATAATTGGAACTCTACATCTTCCTCAATGTACAACTCAATGAAATCCGCCGGGAAGATGAACTTATCAACTTTAACTAACATATCCTCTACTACACCATGAGGATAAGTAAGAGAATAATCTGCTAGTTGCAGTGATATAGTCATCAGTTGTTCTTCCCCTATATCTAGCTTCCTGTACAAAGATAATGGCATTGGATTTATCAAGGTTCCCAAATTACACAGAGTTTTACTTATCGTCAAGTTCCCTATAGTGTAGAGAATTGTGATACTCCTAGGGTCCTTCAATTTTTTAGGCAACTTCTTCTACAGAATGACACTGCATTCCTCTGTTAAGCTCACTGTCTCATATTTTCCAAACTTCTTCTTTGACAACACGTCCTTCATAAACTTTGCATAGTTCGACATTTGTTCCAAGGCATCTGCAAAAGGAATATTTATGTCAAGCTTCTTAAAAATTTCTAAAAACTTTGAGAATTGGTCATTAACTTTCTTTTTCCTAAAACGCTGAGGATAAGGAATATTATTAGGAATAGTAGGCACAGGGTCAGAAATACTCGCTAGAACTGATGGTACAGGCACATCCATCACTTTCTTCTCAACATTCTCCTTAGACTCTTTTTTGTTGTTGTCCGCTACAGGCTCTCCAGCATCGTGTCCATATTCATTAACCACTATTGGGCCAGCTCTACTCCTCCCACTCTTCAGAGTTATTGCTTTGTATTCTTCCTTGGGGTTTTTCTTAGTACAACTGAGGAGCTTTCCTGTTTGCATGAGATTCATTGCAGTTGCCATATGACTGATCTAAACTTCAATGTTCTGAATAGCGTTCCCATGGCTCGTCATGGTACTTTCCAAGTAGGTAGTCCTACTCCTCGATTTCTTGATGAATACCCTAACCATATCTTCCATAGATAGCTTCTTCTTAGCACATGGTTGAGAAGCTAGAAAACCTGGAGGAGCCTGCAAAGTATTCTTAGTGTTAGTATAAGAAAAAATTTCATGGTTATGCAAACCTGGATGGTAGTAGGTGGGTTACTGCGCTTAATATGATGGAAATCGAGAAAATTGTTGTGGCCCTTAGAATGGATTAGCTCTATGCATAAAATTAGCCTACTCAGGGTCAAATTTCTCCCATGATGGATTCGTACTGCACGCTGCAATCACCGCAAGCGATGGTTGATTTCCTGTAGACAATTGATTAATGGGGTTAGTTAAAGAAACCATTCGTGCCTTTAGTGCATTTACCTCATCAAGCTTGTAGAGCCCTGCCACTCTAGATGTGGAATGCTTCAATGGCCAGTTGTAACTCGTGGCAGCCATATCCTCCAATAGTGATCGAGCAACATTGACAATCTTAGGAAAAATGGATCCACCTGCCGTAGCATCCAAGATGGATTTCATCGCATTGACCAATCCGTTGTAAAACAACTAGATTTGAAGCCAGTCAGGATATCCATGCTAAGAGCTCTTTCACAACAGCTTCTTATAGCGCTCTCATGCCTTAAACGACTGCTCATCCTCTCTTTGTCTGAATGTTCCAATTTGCGTCCTCAATCTACTGATCTTTGACGATGGAAATAATTTGTTGAGGAAAGCCTATGTCAATTCATCCCACGTTGTTATGCTTCCAGCTGCAAGAGCTCTAGCCAATCCTTCACTTTATCCTACACCAAAAAAGGGAATATTCTTAAACGAATAACATCAGCAGGAATTTCATGTATTTTTACCGTTCCACATATTTCCAAGAAAGAACATATATTCTTGTGCGGATCTTCATTTGGAGTTCCACTAAATGCACTATCTCTCGCCATTTGAATTAGATCGGGCTTGAGCTCAAAATTTTTGGCATTTATTGGAGCCTCTGCAATGCACTGAGATGTAGGAACAGTTGGCTGGAAGTAGACTCGAATAGTCCTAATAGCTTCCAATTGATCTCCCATGGCGTTGAATTTGGCTCTAAAGTCCTTCCTTATTCTTCTCAAGGTTTGTTCAATTTCTGGATCAAAAGGAACAAGGTCAGATCGTTGACTTCGTCGCATACACAGAATTCTCAACAATTAAATAGAAAAAATAGAATAAAATAAATATTTTAAAAAACCTAAATTAAAATCAATTTAGTTCTTAGTAATATTAAGCTTAGAAAAATTATCATTGTTAGTCCCTATCAATGGTGCAAAAAACTTGATACCATCACAATTGTACATATCGAAGTAATAAATTTCTAGTTAAATTCGGGTATCATCCACCGAGACTAGCATGAGTGAATTTTTCTTAACTTAACTATTGTAGTTCTTCACCAATTTTATTTAGGCAACCAAAAATTTAGTTAAGAATAAATGTTAAATTCAAGCAATAAAAAGGCAAAAGACAATTCAAAGGAGTTTGATTCCAAGGTGTTGTTTCATTAAGAGATTCCAAATGGTTATTAACATGCAATTGATTAATAGAGATTGGACGAGGCTAGAAGTTTTAAATTTTGGAAATCCTTTTCTAAGCTCAATCCATTCTAACTCTAGGTTATCAAGTTTGAATTCCTTCCTTGCTTAAACTAGCGTTGCATTAAGACCCTTCAATTGCATCCCTTATTATTCTTGAGTCATTATCATGCATCAATGAGTAATAATCTAAACCACCATGTCCAAAAAATTAATCCCTTTTCCAAGCAGAGAATTAGATCAAGATCAAATGATTAATGGCTAGTCAATTAAATGCATTTAAAACAAATAATTTAGAATCCAATAAATAATCAATCAATCTCAATGTCAAAAATTCATTCAAGAATACTCAAATCTAATAACACCCTAGAATTTAGAGTTTAGCTACATATGATTTCAACAATAACAAATCCTAAGTAGAAAGAAAACATCATGAAAGATAGAGGAATTAAAAAAATGAAGGGAACAAAGAATCAATTCCCTTCACCGTGAACAGATTTGAATCTCGATCTTCTTGACCTTCACCAACGAATTTTAGGTTGATCTCCAATTGGGACTCTCTTTTCCAAACGGTTTCTTTCTGCCCTAGGTCGAATTCTCTCCAAATCGGCTCCCCCTTCATCAGATGGTGCTGCCTCTTTTATAAGCAACGATCGCAACATTGCAATGCTGCGGACATCGTTGATGCTAGCGTACGTAATAGAAGAACTTCAATTCATAGCATTGTGATGCTATCAGTAGCGTTGCAATGCTGTCCTGTTTTCTTTAGCTCTTGAGTCTTCAACGTAGCAGGGCAGCGTTGCAATGCTAGGCGTTATGCTACCCGGATTTTGTCCCTTCGAAATTTTTTTGCTTTTCTCCAATTTTGACCTCTATCTTCCTTCATAATTTCATAATTGCCCTTAGATTCCCATATTTGGAAATTTGCACCAAATTTAGTTCATTTATGCCGCTCTTAATACTCAGTTTCTTGAAATTAACTCAATAAACCACATTAAATCATACCAACTAGCAATAATAGCTCTAAATTTGAAGTCAATTAAAGTACTTTTCAGGTGGTTTTCAATACAACGAGCAGCTTTGTGTTCGGATTCCAACTTTCAATCTTCTTCTTCTCTCTTAGAGATCTAAAAAACAGAGAGAATTAAAAGGTTATAAGGAAAATTTAATTTATTGCTATCATTTCCTCCCTTTTTACATTTTATTTTGTTATCACATGTTTTATATAATTCTATAATCGTTTCTTTTAGATCTACTATTACCGATTCTTCGTTTATTTTTATTTCATCATTATCAACTTTTTCTTTTATTTGGTGTTCATCTTCTTCCTCTTCTATGTTTGTTTTCTTTATTGTTTTCTTTTTAGAAGTGAAATGTGAAGTAAGAAAATAGAGATGAAAAAAAAAAAGTTAAGAGTAACACATACCCTTGAGTGAATACTTGTTGTATTGAAACACAAAATAGTATTCTTGTTGAAAATGGCGCTAAAGAAAAAAAAAAGAAAAAAAAAAAAGGTTAAAGAAGAAGAGAAAATGGGAGAGAGAAAGAAGAACGCATCACTTAAAAAATTTACTTATTTATTTATTGTTATTATTTTTACTCTAATTAAATATAAAAATGTGTCATTTATTTATTGTTTTTTTTTTTGGTAAAATTTAAAATTGCTGTTTCCTTGTTTGTTTATCTATTTCTTTTATAATACCATTCCTTCCTTAATTTTTATATGTTCATTATTATGTATTAAATCTTCATTCATTTTCTTTGCCTTATTTAATTTTATTATTTCATTATTATTTTTTAGTTTTTTTCTGTTAGGTTAATATTGAAGTATTAATCGTGTTAATTTAATATATGCACTCTACTCGGTTAATTACCTTGTTATTAATCTTTTCATTTCATATTCATCTTTTAAAAATTACTAACGATAAAATCGAAAAAAATTGAGAGTTCGATTTTTTTAGAATTCTTGAGGTGATGAGTCGATTCTTTGAGAGTCCAAAATCGATCATCAATATGTTTTTTTTATTAAAATATTAATATGCTCTTTAATTTATTATGATTTTTTTTAATTATGTTTTTCTTATATAATGTTCATATTAACTCTTATTTGATTTCTAATTAAAATTTCTCAAAATTTTAAAATCTTTATAATTTAAATTTCTCTCAGTTTTAAGAATTTCATAAAACTCTTTTTAAATTATTAAAAAAAAATTCTTTAAAATTATACTTTTTGTGTTTTCAAATGCTTAAAAATTAAGCTATTATTTCAAAAGGTTTCCTAATCAATGTTTTCTAATAACTTGTATTCAATGTCATTTTCCTTAAAAGAAATTCATATAATGGGATCTAGGAAATTTGAGAGTCCAATTTACTAGAATTCTTGAAGTGAGGGATCAGATCTTTGGGAGTCCGAGATTTGATCCTAAGAAAAAATGAATTTAATTAATATTTAAAAAAAAATCATTTTGTTAAAAGGCTATTCCTTTGACGAAATTTGAGAAATTGTAATAATTTCTCATATTTTTGAGGTGAGATTTTTTCTTCATTTTTAATATAGTCAAATTGATGGAAATTCTTTCACTTATTCCATGGGATCATTACTTCAAATATTGGAGTATTGAGGGGTAAAATAAGACATTTATTTGAAAACTCTTTTTTTAAAAGAATAATTTTGAAGAATATTTTCAACTCAAGATTTGAATTTTGCCCACCATTTTTTAAACGGGTGTTGTGGGATGCTAATACCTTCTCCATGCACAAATGACTCCTGAAATCAACTTCAGTTTTGGCTGATCATTTTTGTTTTTTAAATTAAAATATGTATGTTTTACTTTGGTGTCCAATCACACAGTAAAAAAGATTGGTGGTGACATCTACTTGTTTTATATTAAAATCAACCATTTTTTAGGACGTTGACAGCACCGCAACGTCTCGTGCATGTGGTGACAACTTGAATTAGTTGCTTGATATTATTTTCTTAAATTAAAATTCAAATTTAGATGTCACATTTAGATTAACTGGAGTTTCAAAGTTAAAATTGGTATACATCCGTATTCATCCTCCCTTTAATGTTGTCATTAGATCCTAAAATTTCTTTACTTAGGTTTGAAGAATTCAATGTGAATATCTTGCACATAGTGCTTTTCATCCCCAAAGATGGTGATTGTTGATGTCAAAATCAAGTGAGAAAAAAGAGTTTGACTTTCACATGCTAACAAATATAAACTTTTTTTTAGAGAGGAGAAGAAAGTGACATGCAAGCAGGAAAATATAGAAATTTATGTGGTACTTGCCACACATACTTTGATACTTAAGTCAAAGAGTGAAAGAGTATGAAAGCTTAGAATTTTAGGATGGAGGATGCTTTAGAGTGATAATGATGCATTTAGAGATTATTAACCTATGTTGTCCCAAATAGGGTTCCCGAGTCAAACCAAGAACATTCAACCTAACTTGGTTAGGCATGCCCCAATGGTCATTTTTATAGGTTCGGCCTCAACCTTGGCTGAAGTCAAATGTATTTACTTGGGCCAATTCCGGGGCCATCATAGTCTCAGGGTGCCATTTTTAGCTTAAGTCTTGTTATTTTGAGTCTTGTTGCATTTATTCAAGTTTGATATTGATTATCTCCTTTGGTCCAAGATCACCCACATAATGATTATTGCTATTTTTTTGTATCTTAAAAGTATAATCATGAGCCAAAGTGACCATTTTAGTGTGTTAGCATTTATGCCCTAAAGCCTCATAGTTAATGTATTATTTAATTATTTTATTTGTAATAATAAAGTATTTATTACAATAAAAATTCAAGGTTATTTAGTATAAATTTTAATAATATATGGTTGTTTGAACCGGGACTTACGTCGTTAATAAATCCAGACCCAATCAAAAGAAATTTATAAATCACCGAACCACTACTTATACTACTTGGTAGCACAAATGGCAAGCATGGGGTCGAACCATAGAGAGACCAAGAATTAAATATCTCTAAGCAAAATTTGACTATGGAAAATAGTGAAAATGAGGTTTTGATTTTGAATAAAATGAAAACATGCAAGAAATTAAATTGCAGGGGACAAATATAAAATGGATTGGTTTATCTAGTTCTCAGATCAAGATAGACATTCACTGCAATTTCTATCATTGTTTTCTACCAATTAATTATGCAATCAGATTATATATACACAAATTATTGCTTGATTTAATCTAACTAGCCTCTGTAGTGGCGGATAACTAGCAAGAATCTAACCAAGAAAGCGTCCTAACTATTGAATAAGGTCGAGAAGGTCATACCCTAACTTATCTACATGCTTATAAATTCTATTGGGTTCGATAGCGGCCATATAGAACTGAAAATAGATGCATTATGATTTAGGATTAAATTGTGTCGATCAATTGTCAAGAAAACTATATTCAATTAATCAATTTTATCTTTGAACCTAGTAATTAGTACATTCTAGGAATCGCGCCATCAAGTGCATAATTAGTTAATGCTACTTAGGTGACCTTAGCTAGACATTCTATGCAAAAATACATTAAACAACATATTGATGCAAGATTGTGACAAAACTAAGAATTATAGTGTAACAACCCAACATCCTAGGACTTATACTAGGCCGTTCCTACATGCTAGCATAAACCTCAAACAACTCTCTCATAAATTTTAACTAAAATCAAAAGAATTTTTTCAAATAAATAGTTTTTGTAAAATATAAATAACTGAAAATCTTTGATCGGGGTCTCCTTGAAATATAAGTTCAAAATAAATTTCATGAAGCTATATAAATAAAAATTTCAAACAATAGAACTCTAAGTTCAAACATAAAGAATGGAATTTAGAACATTAAAGCATGAAAACATGAGCAGAAGCATCTCTTTGGTTCTAATGGCACGATCACAGATTCCTTCTTTCTTTCGCCTGATGTGTCCTTACCTACCTGAAAACATAACATAGTAAAGAAGAGTATAAAAAATACTCAGTAAGTAACCCCACTATTGGGATCGGGCTATACATTTATGTCTAATAAATGCAACTTTCTAGTGAGACATGCAAAAACTTCTACTAAACTGGATGACCATTTAGTGAATAGTTTAACCCAACCTACTGTAGATGTGATGTATCAACAAGCCTCTGGTGAAATCTCGAAAGATATCACTAACCTCTAGTGAAATCTCGAAAAATATCATTAACCTCTAGTGAAATCCCGAAGAAGATCACCAACCCTCTGGTAAATCTTGAAGGAAACACAAACCTCTGGTGAAATCCTGAAGGAGATCACTAACACATTGTGAATCCCGAATGAGACAATAACCTCTGGTGAATCCTGTAGGAAACACAAACCTCTGGTGAAATCCGTAAGGAGATCACTAATCTCTAGTGAATCCCGAAGGAAACACAAACCTCTGGTTGGTACATATCTACGAGTATGGGGTAACTATCACTAACATAAATATCATGCATCATAAAATAAAGTCTCACACATAAATCATAACATAAAGCTCATTCATTCTCATACTACATGTCAAATAAGATCTAGATCATGCTCATACATTCTTGTAAAATATCTTATAAAATAAAATCATGCCCATTCTTGTAGATAGATTAGTTTTCCTTTTTTAATATGACACTTTATATAATTAGGAAATATGTTTTCTTAACAAAAATTAATAATTAAAGTAGTAGATCGATTAGATTTTTTTTTTTTGAATAAGACATTGTCTCTAATTAGAAAATCCATACTTTAATTAATTAAAAAGTCCATAATCTAATTAATTTGGGAATCCATATTCTAATTGAATTAAAAATTTCATAATCTAACTAAATTAGAAATTCCATAACCTAATTAACTTAAATTAAACCCAAATTTATTTTATCCACTCAATTTAATTTATTTAGATCCAAACTCTAAAATTAAAGAAGATAAAATTTAAAACCACAATTTTCCCTTTTACTTCTTAAATTTCAAATTTCTTTTAATTTCCAAAATCCTAATTCTTTTTCTTTTCTTTATTTTCAAATCTTTATGCAAAATAATCTAAAAGTTTCAAATCTCTTATCAAATTAACTCAAACCAATTAGCATCTCCAATTAACTTAATTTTGGCTCCAAAATCAAAATTAAAGGGAACATATAGTCCAATAGTTTAGATAATTTACATCGTTCCAAATATTTAATCAATTTAAAAACACACTTTCCCCAAGTAAATTAATCAAATTTCCCCTTAAATTGAATTAAAATTCTAATTTTTTACAAATATCTTTTAAATTAATTATCTTGCCTTCTAAATTAAATTTTTAGTCCCAATATACGAAAATAACGTCCAAATATTTCAAGATAATTTAATGCAAATTATTTGAAAAATTCGGGATGTTATACATAACTTGTCACGCTTATGAGTGAAAAGTTATCAACACAAACATGATTTTAGAAATTAAAGATGATTCAAAGAACATATAAATTCATATTACAAAACACTAATTAAATCAGAAAACTCAAGAAATAAGCAAAGAATCATTAATCCAAGAATTAGATAGAAATTATCTCAAGAATTCATAGACAATTCAATCAAAGCTTATAATCCAAAATAAAATGAATAAAACCTACCTAAAGATGCTGAAAAGATAAGGAGGAAGAAGAAAACCAGGCCTCTCATTGGCCTCCATAAAATCCAATATTCTTTTGACCTAAAGTGAAAAGAGCTATATATAGGAAGTAGTTGTAGCAATGCAACACTAGGGATAGCGTTGCAACGCTATTACACAGCTAGCCCTCGAGCGTTGGATGGGTGGTTCGACGTTGGCTTGAAGCTGGCTTGCGCATGAGGCGTGCGTGCGAAAGGCTGTAATCGTGTCAAGAGTTCGTAGCGTTGCGTAAGATGGGCATTGCAACGCTGCCCTGTAGGTTCAGCTATTGCCTTTCCACATTGAGCTAGTGTTAGGCTTAGGCATGATGAGCATTGCGACGTTCGTGTCAGGGACAGTTTGGTCATTTTTACTCCTTTGAAGCTCTGATACTCAAATTACCTCCAAATTTCTTCAAATTAACCTAGTTTGACTCCAAATGCTTAGTTCTACTTTTTGGTTGCTTGCTACCTACTAAATAGGATAATTAACATTAAAAATCAACTAACGAACTTGAGTTAAGCTAGAAATTATAGCTCTTTTTGAGAGCTATCAATGATTGATATATAGGTGATCATGTTCAAGAAATAACTTAAAGGGTTAATAGTATATAGATAAGGTGGTGCCTGATCTTCAAAGAAAAAAAAATGCTGTGATAATAAGCCAGCAATTGTAATGACCAAAGTCCTATCTTTCATGCTTCGTCAAAGCATATTGAGTTGCATCATCATTATATCGGTAAATAAAAAAGAAACTGACATAGAATTCAACAACACCAATGATCAACCAGCTGATATATGTTCACAAAAACTGTTACATCAAAAAAGTTCAAGAAGCTTTTTTGAAATTTTCAATTAGTATACGTGAATTTATGGGATATGTAAAGGTTATTTTCTACAGAGATCTAATCTAAGAATATGTAAAAGTTATGTCATTGTTTAGAGAGACTATTTTCTAGGTCATTAACGAAGAATCTCTAGAGCCTTCTATTGATTATCAATAGAGGTGTTCTTTACCCCTTGTAAGCAAGTAACCAAGTAACTAAGAAGAAAACTTCAATTGAGTCAAAGTGTCAAAGAACCCAATAAAAGAAGTTTTCTCTATAATTCTCTCTTCATTCTAAGCTCTAGCCTAAAATTCCTTCATTGCCTCCAACAAATATGGTATTTAAGTCATCCTAAATTAAACACCAATTGTGTACCAAACTTGTTGAGATCGTGTGTTCCAAACTTCTTTTCAATGTCAAAAAATCAAGTTACAGTCTTCGATGGAGAGCATTATAAATATCAGCAAAGTCAGACGATGGAGACCATTTTTACTTTTCAAGATCTTTGGAAAATCATTGACGAAAATTATGAAGTTTCTGATGTAGAAGAAGATGAAATATTAAAACACAACTGTAATCACAGACCAGATGCAGTCCAAAAAATCTTTATCGAAGCCCCAAGTGCCATATACATATACTTGAAGCACCCTTTAGGCTCCAACTTGAAAGGACTGAATCCCACGGAAGCGTTTTAACGTTTTTTGTTTTTAAATTGGGATGTAGAAAATATAGAATTCATTTTACAGTAAAGTAAAGGCTAAGCATTCAATTAAGGAAATTTAGGAAAAGTACCTTTGAAGATCAATTTCTTCACGAATCTCCGTGAACATGAAATCCCAAGAATTTGAACGGTAAGACACTACCAATAAGGCTTTCCCTATGCCTCTGGAATGATACAGATCGTGGAATCTTAAATGGCAGGGAACTAAAGAAACTCTTGAGAAGATTTTCTCTAAAAGATTGAGAGAGAGCAGATAGATGATAACCACAAAAGAGTTATTTTTCTGTGTTTCTACATTTCTATATTTCACATAAACTAACGTGAGGGTAAATAACCCTGTCACACCCTATTACTCCCCTGCAATAACTGTTGGGGAGTAATTTTATTTAAAATTAATTAATTTATTTCATTAATAAATATATATTAAATCATATTTAATATATAATATATAATTAAATAAATATTAATTAACAAATCAATTGATTAACTATTAATTAATCAACATGACTATAACATATTTATTTAATCCAACATTTAGATCATATAAAAATGCATCTTTTTCTTAACCTATAGTTTTAATATGAATCCAATTCATATTAAATTTTACTATATAGTTTTAATATGAATCTAATTCATATTAATTTAATATTAGAATCTTATTCAAATATTATTTTCTCATATTATATAGTTTTAATTATAAATCAAATCTACAACTAACTAACATTCTATAATGTATCATTATACATTATACTTTATATTAATCCTTATTAATATAAAATTTCCTAAAACAATTCAAGCAATTCAAATTATTCCAAAACTAATTGATCCTTGTTTTACCCTTAGTGACCTAGTAAGGGTGACCCAATGGACATACATATTAGAAGCTCCAATGATTCGGGATTAAATTAATCAAACACTTTAATTAATATAATCAACATTCATTAATTGTGTATCATTCCACTAAAGATTCACAATTGTACTATCCGCACTGTAAATATATTTTTGTGTCCATGGATATAACCAGTCATCAATAAGTCGATCCTTCATGGATTGCTCTTAATTAGAACTGGGTCAAAATTATCGTTTTATCCTTGTAATTACATCTTTCTCCTTAAGTCTCATTGATTCTCTAATGAACAATCTATTTATGGTTCTAGCATAAACAAATCCCTCATGGACCAATGAGAGGGAGAGACCAATTGTTCAAGACACGAAGTTAGCACTTGAGAGCAATTCATCAAGTTTTCCTGAAAGCGGGAAGGAGTGAATTCCATCTTGTGGAGTTATGTTCTCAGCTCTTTACTTAGATAAATCCCCAAAATGGTAGGCTTATTGAGTCGGTGACTCGAGCCACTCTTACTCATACAAATCAAAAGATTGTCCTCATAGACAGGAGTCCATAACTCACTTGGAATTGAGATTGGTTACCTATGGTCATCTTATAAAATGTTAGTCTCTTCAATTAACAGTGTTATAAAGAGAGATCAATCATTTCATGGTCCAGTCTTATACAAATTCTTTGTACAGGATACCTTCGCTCATATGTCTCTACATGAACGGTTTGATCAAATCATTTATAACACTTACAACTCTTATAACACTTATAAAGTGGGTTGTATCCACAGTGTCACAAGGATAAGACACTCAACCTTATCCATATACTGCAGACCTTTTAGGTTATTCTTAAACATGATCCACTTATATGTCTACCATATACTGTTCAAGCTACATAAAATAAACTTAGATCTTAGTTTATTGGATTGAATTAATATGTTCTAAATGTTGAATAAAATACTGCTTATTTTATTAAATGAATAATTTGTATTTACAAATTACAAACTAGAAGATCCATGAGATTTAGGACACTAAATCCAACATAACTCTAACTTATATTGCGGATCGAGGTTGGCAATCTTTAACGCGTCTCCAAACCATTGTAACAAATGGAACGACTCTCTAGGGGATACCCTGGCTAATGTTAGCGCAACTTTCCTTGGCCGCCATGCCCTATCGTAACTAATGTTCATATAGTACTACTGAATATCTTGAATGATGTCCTTAGGTTTATAACTACGACTAACATCCTGATACTTTGACATTATCAGATCAACAATAACCCTAGTTCTTGTTTGATTATGATTGTGTTTCCTTAGGGTTTGCGAGCATGTGTGAACATTAAGATATTTGTTAATTTTAAACCTATTCGAGTCTTTAATTTTCATTGTCCTAACTTTCCATTTGCATGAATCGTGTACAAATTTTAGAACATACAATTTTTTTTTTTTTTTTTTTTTTTTTTTTTTTTTGTAGATCAACTGACATGAAATTCAATTTTTTTCCTAATAGCAATGACAAATAGTTTCTTACACAACTTTTTCTTGCATTGAAACATGCTACCAAATTAGACATCCTCTATAGTGGAATCTAACGTGATGACGATGGGGTTGGATCGTTCCTTGTGAGGTACACTTCATCTTCCTATGATTGACATTCGATTCATTGTTTGTTATCGAATCGGTAGAATGTTCACCATTACTTGTCGGGTTACGCTTACCCAACGGTTCTTTGTCAATCTATGATTCTACTTTCAATGTCGACTCTACCTCTATAGTCATTGGATGTTGGTCCTTGAGTGAGTCATCATGAACAACATTACCATCTATCTTAGATATGTCCACATCCTCCATACTAACATTGACATAAGAATTCATTGACTTATCTACATATTATTTATCTTGATGATAACAAACTCAAAAATATTATTCTAATGCATCTTGAATTATTCGAATTAGAGTTCAAATGAAAAAAAAATATATAAGTAAAAGAATATTTGAAACAAATTGCAATATGGTCGATGACATGACATTGACTTGGCAAACGTGAACCAACCATAAGATGACATGTGGTGGGTTATTGAAAAGAGATGAAAAGAAAAAGAAAAAGAAAAAGAAAAGAAGAAAGTGGGATCACATGAGATTGTGACATGTGGCACTCAAAATCTATGAATTATTTTAAAGAAATAAAAAAAATACATGAATCCCCTGTTAGAGTATATTAACACGCAATCAGTGTTTAAGCTTGTTCCCTGGAGTTTGATCCCCAAGAAAGAGGGAAATGGCTGTGATTCAATATGAAAAGGCCATCACTCACTCTTCAGAAAATATCGAGATGCATGTAATAAGGAGAAAAAATAGAATCAATAAGCACTCTAATCATACTTAATTTGAGTTTAAAAGATGCTTCAAAATAACTTTTACAGAAGAGGGTTTGTTGAATACAGAACATTTGAAGTATCCTCGTTAAGTTCAGTTAAGTTCCATGTGAAAGAGCTTCAATGTTCAAATAGACAACCGCCAAGATCTTCTCTACTATTCTCTTGCAAGGATTGTGTGGTGGAAAGACTAAACTGAGCTGGAAGTATATAAGATATGAAGAGGATTTAGTCATTTCTGCAGAGTTTCTTTTGAAGTTTTTGTAACCATGAATCATTATTCATTTTAGCACTTCAATTTATAGCGCTTTCACCATGCAAATTCATGGCTTGCATGAAGGGTAGCTCCTACTTCATGGAGAAAATGAAGTTGTGAATAAGGAAGTTCAATACATAGTGGAGATTTCCAACATTTTGGAAATCTTCACTTTGAATTCTTTTGATTTTTAAAAAGTTTCCAAAAGATGATTTCCAAAATCATTTTTTGTAGATTAAAATTATTTAATTTTATTTATTAGTTTTATAAAATTAATTCAATTAATTAATTTTTAAATAAAACTAATTAATTAAACCTTTTAATTAATTTTGTTAATTTAATATCTAAGTATTAAATTAATAATGAAATTACTATTATTCAATTAATATATAAATCATATTTTAAACATTAATCGTTTCTCAAATTTTATTTAATTTCGATAAAATTAAACATTTTAATTGTATCGAATACAATAAATAGAAACCCTAATTGAATTTGAACATTTCAATTCTAAATCCTAATTTCAAATCTTACCAAGATTACTCAGTTTATTAATCTAAATTATGAGCTAGTAGAGGAACTTTATGGACCTACAGATCATGAGCTTCAACGACTTGTAATTAATTGGTTAAACTCTTTAAACCGAATTAATCACTATTTGTTAACTACCAAGACATTCCACTATAGCTCGATAGTTTCATTCTCCTCACTGTAGATATATTTCTATCTATTTTAACCATAATTGATAAGTCAATTGTAACACCTCGCTCCAGATTATCCTCATAACCTGGATGGAATGGTGACTGCAGCAGTTACCAATCCTTTTGTTGGCACTTACTGCCTATCTAACTTGTTAAATTTTGCTCAAACTCCGAATACATACATATCATCAATATACGAACATATTAACTCAGAACTTAACACATTTAGATTACAGGGTTTCGCAACATTGTTCATACATGAATTTTACAACTTAGTGAGTATCATCAAGAATACTAGTCACTAGATAGACACATGTGTACTAACTAATACAGGTCTTCAATTACGCTTCCTTCAACCTATTTCTTTGAGTGGCAGAGCAGCAGCAGAAAAGTCTTTTGGGAACTGACTACTACCTGAAAGGAAAACATTTGAAAACATGAGCTAGACGCCCAGTGAGTGACTTAATTAAAACATAAATCTTATGCTTAAACTGAAAGCTTGAAAACATAATACTGGAAATAAAATATGCCAAGCAAATGTGTACATAAAACCTTTAAAACCATTGTATCTGAAACTTGAATCTTAGTTGAGAACATTCATCGCTCTAATTCCCAACGCCAAGCCATGGCCAGATGAGACCCCTACTCCGATCTCTTCATACCGAACTATGGCTAGGAGAGACCCCTACGTCGATCTATTTAGATATACCGATGAGCATCTCAAGAAACTTTCTCTATACATAAACATTGATAACTACTCTTAAATACCATTAAACATCATTATTTCTAGTTGAGAATGAGCATATATCGCTCTAGCTCCCAACGTCTGTTATCGGCCAAGAGACCCATACTTTGGTCTTCCTTTGCTCGTATATGGCCTATGAAACCCATACTTCGGCCTCTCATTCAAAACTACCTACGTGCACGTGGAGTTTTCTATGTACCGTCAACACCTTAGGTACATTTATTCAGATACCTTTCTTACCTTCAGTATCCGGCTCACTTAAGCTACCAAGTTCTCGAAGAGCATTAAAAGAATAGTTCTCAAATATAACATAGAAAACTCTTTAGGATACCTTCTTTACCTTCAGTATTCCTTTTCATTATGTTTAGAAATACCAACGCATGTACTTTGACAACCTTGGGTATTTAAAACATAGTACATCAAGCTTCATTCAACCTTAGCTTTAACTCTAATGCATGCTTCATACTTTGTAAAATAAGTTGGCTTAAATCATGTTGAACTAGCTTGTAAAAACCACTAGCATACGTTAGACATGGAAAACATATTTGGAAAACTCATACATTAGTAAACATCATGCGTTGATCATACTTTCAATCATAGAAATAAGTTGCTTGGAATCACATAAAATTTAGTATGAGAATAACTTTGCTCAATCCCTCGACATCGTATTACTTACGTACACGTGGTTATAACGGAGTACTGTCATACCTTAGGTACTTAACTAGGATACCTTCTCATTGTCCTTCAGTATCCTTAGGATACCTTCTCATTGTCCTTCAGTATCCGTCGTATAACTAGTCATAAACATTTAGTTGAAAACTAAGGCTTAGTGCTCAAATCATCATACTAGTTCATCATGAAAATGGAGTTACTAAAACATGCTGAAAGTATTTGAACAAGATAACATACTTAAATCATGTCAATTTCCATGGAAAACATGCTTTACTTAGCAGGAGAAATAGCTTCAAACATATGTTGCTTGGCACTTAGCATGAGAAATAACTTCAAAGAAGTCATGGGTTCTAAATCATTAAAACATTAAATCACCACATAGTCACTCACAGCTCGTCGGGGTTCTTAACGGTTTATATGCCTCTCCTAGCTCTTCTTGGCCTGAAAGGACATAATTCCCAGTTAAACTACTTAGAATTCTTAGCAAAATACCTCAAATAGTTCATTTACTAATGGAACTTTCATCAACAAAGACAACATTACTAGCGAGATAATCATCATGAGTGAATTCATCCTCATGAGCGAGATCCTCATCATGAGCGAGATCAAGCATATCATTAGCAAAACTTCAACCTAGCGATACTCATCACACCAACGAGATTCAACCCAAATTTCCTGCGAGATTTCCTTCTTGAGCGAGATCTTTAGCACAAAATTAGTGAGATTATCATCCTGAGTGAGATCCTCATGTTTCTTATCTCGCTCTCGCTCACTACGGTGAGTTGTTTGCTTGTTCTTCCCAAGCAGATGTCTGCTTATACATAGATTCTCTGTTTCAAATTCAAAAATTTATAACTCAAAATCTAGAACTCTTTTCAAGAAACTTCATTCTATAAACTTGTTTAAAATTTAGTTAGCAACATTACATTAAATTTCAACTCGAAATTCCTTGTCGTTTTATCTAGAGATTTAAAACTTCATCATTGGCTCCAGTTCAAGCAGTTGCCTCCTTGTTCAATAGTTTCCAGTTCAAAATTCAAAAATATATAACTCGATTTCCAGACCTTATCTTAAAAAGTTTCATTCTACAAAGTTGTTTATAACTTACTTAAAAATATTACCTCAAATTTTTAGCTCAAAACACTTCATAATTCGTCCTGAAGCTTCAATTCTTCACTGATGGCCGAGATTCAGCCGAGAAATGAACCCTTCATCTTTATTTTGCCCTTTCAGCCTTATTCCGGTGAGTTTTCCCTCAAACAGTACAGCCACAAAAAATAGACACATAGAGCTTTCGAATGCCACTAGAATTATACAAATAGCCTAAGTAGTTTGTTCAAACCGACCCAATGAATTCGACCTTCTTGATTATATCACTGCCCAACATCCAGCATGAACCCTCCTTGTGCCACCTTGTCCACTATTGATGATGAAGGGCAAGGATTTAGTAAATGTTCTTTTGCTACTTTCACTCACAATATTACTTCAGCACTACACCTCATTAGATGGCATGGTCTTATCCATATGCTTATTATGCATTCCATCATCAAGCATGACCTTCTTTAGCTTAACCGAGTTTTGTCCTACTTTTACACTTAGCTACCCAAGAGCTTATTTCTTCTTGCTTCCATCTTTTATCCTTTCTAAGACATGGCTTCATTAAGCTCATTAGAAGACATCACATTACTTACTCTTACTTAAAGTAATTAGGGTTTGAGTTTTACAAATTCCTCCCCCTAGAAGAAATTTCGTCCTCGAAATTTGCTTGAACTTACTTATAACTAGAGTTTCACAACATCCTTTGGTCGTAAACTTTACGACCTTCTTCTTTTCTTTCTTCTTCCTTTCTTTTTTTATTACGCTTTTGCTGTTCTACTCTGATATTAATTTTTTTTCATATTAAATAATACTAGTACGTATGAACAACTTGGTCATCATAGTTCACTGTATTTATCACATCCTTTGGTGACTCTTCCATTCTCCACTAAGTCATAGTATTCGTTTATTACTAGGGTGGTCCTTTTCCATTTCCCAGCAATACCATTGGAACATTCTTTTCCAGTTGTCATACCTTTGAATTAATTGCTAGCTATGAAATCAATATTTGTGTCAACTAGACTTCTCGACCTAACCGAGGGCACTCTTCTTAGGATGTCCTTTCTATCCATACTCGAGAGAAGACATTCTTCCTACTATAACATTTCCCAGCTATGGCTTACCATACTGTATACATAAGGTTTTCTTAACTATACTAGTCCCTAGCTCAGTTTCAATTCAAACTTCGAGCTATTACTTGGAACATCAGCAGATCTAGACCTTTTCCTTTTTGTCTTCTGCTAACCATTTTGTTCCTTATTTTTATACTCAACATACCCCTGGTACATTTCGAGCTCACTGTTGCTCCTTTTTTCCCTCCTCTTAGGATTAATCTGACTAGGACTTCCTCTAGATTATACCCTTTCCTCTGAATTCACTAGAATAGACTTTACGTTTGCCACCAACCTCTAAGCCAACCTGCTATACATTCTATTTCTAGTGAAAATTCTATGTTTACCTGTGTGACTCCCGACTTCCACTTAGGTACCGGTAGTGGATTGAGTAATCCTGCCGGCCTCTGCCTTCCAGGTTTCATTTGTTGACAAATCAAACATTTGTCTACATACTCAGCTATGCCTTTCTTCGTTGTAAGCCACCACTACGATCTCTTCAAAGTTCTATATATCTTGGTGTTTCTTGAATGCATGGAGTAAGTAGAACTGTGCACCTATTCTAGAATAGCTTGCTTAAGCTGCAACACGTTAGGCACACACATTCCTCCTTCTTTTACCAACATTTCATCTACTCATAACTAAAAATCAGTTCTTATTCCCTTACTCACTTCTTCTACAAGCTTCTGGAGATCAGGATCCTTCAACTGTTCATGCTTAAAATCTTCCATCAAAATAGGTCTTACCTGAAATATAGTAATCAATCCTTCTGACTGACCTACTGATAGAGTGACCCTAGAACTCCTGAACTCCTAGAGTAACATTCCTGATACCGATCTAAGGACTACTTTGGATCCTAAGGGTTTCCTGCTCAATGCGTCAGCTACAACATTTGCCTTACCAAGGTGGTACACAATCGAGCAGTTATAGTCTTTGATCAGTTCAACCATCTTCTTTACTGCAGGTTCAGTTCCTTTCGATCAAAGATGCAGTTCAAATACATCGGTGGGTCTTTCTTAATCAAATTAAGTTTCATTGCTTGTCAATGGTATATGGTCTCAACCTGGTCTCAACTGAACTTTCAACTCCTTAAGTTCTTTTGGCACCATCCTTAATGGTACTTGAAAAAATAGGTGTTATATCTAGAATTAAATCGATAGTAAACTCACCTTCCCTGTCAGGTTGTGAATCTAATAACTTTTCAGGGAAAACATCAAGAAACTCTTGTACAATTGGTACATTCTCAAGTTTCAGCTTCTCATCCTACGAAACCGTCAATGGGATAAATAGACTTCACATCTTTTACTTAGCAGCTTCCTAGCCTTCACTTCTGATATTGAGCTTCCTGAAAGTATTCATTTGCTTCCTACAAATACTGTCTTTTACGTACCAAATCTCTCGAACATTATTTATTCTTAAAATAATTCATACGATCATAGTATTTATTCGGGAAATCCATGCTCTAGAGTGACATCAATTCCAGGAAATCTAACGGAATCACATCATAACTATAATTATCAATAACTACCCCAGAGTCTGTAAAATTCTTATACGATTACAACCTCTCCACAGCATAATAATAACTACTTAGGGACATGCTCTCTACAATCTTTCCTACAAGTAGTGTAACATGCTAGATAACAATAAAGGTATAACACCATAAGCAACTAGTTCATAAATATACTGGTACATAAAGTTACTTTACCATTCACAACATTAGGTGACTCCTCTGCCTTCTAGTAGGTCACTTCGTAAAACCTGCCCTACCGTTGAGGTCGTCCTGCTTCCTTTCTTGTTTTTCTTCTCTTGAATCACTTCCTCGGCTCCTGAGCCACTAGGCTTATCTATCGCCTGTAAAGTCATTTTGTGTTCTATCTGAACTCCTCGACCTAGTTGGGGCATTCCTTCTTGAAATGTCCTGCCTGTCCGCACTGGAAACATACGTTTTTCCCTTTGTAACATGTCCCTCGATGATGCTTACCACAATTGGTACATAAGGGTTTCTTACCCGTACTAGCTATTAGCTCGGTAAGATGCCAAAACCTTGATCTATCACCCATACTAACCACAAGTCTTGGCTTTTTCCTTCTTACACTATTATGACTTGTAGTTCTCTATCCTTTATCAATACCTATTAGGTCATTCTCAATACCGTACTTCCTTTCTGAATCCGCCTAAATGGATTTGACACTTTCCGTCATCTTTTTGGAAATCCTGTTAAATATTCTGTCCTCTAACTGAGGATCTGTTTCTGTCTGTAGAATCCTCGACCCCCGTCTAAAATCATTTCCTGATTTACCGGGTCTTTACCTTTCTGTTCACTAAAATCTGGATTCCCTCAAATATCAGAACTTCTAAGGTAAGGTCAGGGTTCCCGTTGTCTATCTGCCTACTCTGCTTGCCACTTTTACTTGGCATCTTCCTTTTACTTAGGTAATACATATGCTAAGGATTCAGGACTCAGACTTTTATATATAAACTTTTCCCCGTTCTTCCCAAATTCTTTTGCTCTGATACCAACTTCTCACACCCCACTCCAGATTACCCTCATAACCTGGATGGAATGGAGACTGCAGCAGTTAATTTGTAAAACCCGAACCTTAATTACTTTAAGTAAGAGTAAGTAATGTGATGTCTTCTAATGAGCTTAATGAAGCCATGTCTTAGGAAGGATAGAAGATGGAAGCAAGAAGGGTATCTGAATAAGTATGTTAATGAAGCCATGTCTTAGAAGGGTATCTAAGTAAAGTATGTTTTCCATGGAAATTGACATGATTTAAGTATGTTATCTTGTCCAAATACTTTCAGCATGTTTTAGTAACTCCATTTTCATGATGAACTAGTATGATGATTTGAGAACTAAGCCTTAGTTTTCAACTAAATGTTTATGACTAGTCATACGATGGATACTGAAGGACAATGAGAAGGTATCCATGTTAAGTACCTAAGGTATGACAATACTCCATTATAACCACGTGCACGTAAGTAATACAACGTCAAGGGATTGAGCAAAGTTATTCTCATACTAAATTTTATGTGATTCGAAGCAACTTAATTCTATGATTGAAATCATGATTAAAGCTACTAATGTATGAGTTTTCCAAGTATGTTTTTCCATGTCTAACGTATGCTAGTGGTTTTTACAAGCTAGTTCAACATGATTTAAGCCAACTTATTTTAGAAAGTATGAAGCATGCATTAGGGTTAAAGCTAAGGTTGAATGAAGCTTGATGTACTATGTTTTAAATACCTAAGGTTGTCAAAGTACTGAAGGTAGGGAAGGAATCCTAAAGAGTTTTCTATGCTATATTTGAGAACTATTCTTTTAATGCTCTTCGAGAACTTGGTAGCTTAAGTGAGCCGAATACTGAAGTAAGAAAGGTATCTGAATAAATGCACCTAAGGTGTTGACCGTACATAGAAAACTCCACGTGCACGTAGGTAGTTTTGAATGAGAGGCCGATGTATGGGTCTCCTAGGCCTTATACTAGCAAAGGGAGACCAAAGTATGGGTCTCTTGGCCGATAACAGACGTTGGGAACTAGAGCGATGTATGCTCGTTCTCAACTAAGGAATAATCATGTTTAATGGTGTTTAAGAGTAGTTATCAATGTTTATGTTTAGAGGAAGTTGCTTGAGATGCCCATCAGTATATCTAAGAGATCGACGTAGGGGTCTCTCCTAGCCATTGTTCGGTATGAGGAGATCGGAGTAGGGGTCTAATCTGGCCATGGCTTGGCATTGGGAATTAGAGTAATGAATGTTCATTCTCAACTAAGATTCAAGTTTCAGATTCAATGGTTTTAAAGGTTTTATGTACACGTTTGCTTGACATATTTTAGTTCCAGTATTATGTCTTCAAGCTTTCAATTTAAGCATAAGATTTATGTTTTTACTAAGTCACTCATTGGGTTTCTGGCTCATATTTTCAAATGTTTTCCTTTCAAGTAGCGGTCAGTTCCCAAAAGATTTTTCTGCTGCTACTCTACCACTCAAAGAAACAGGTTGAAGGAAGCGTAATTGAAGACCTGTATTAGTGAGTACACATGTGTCTATCTAGTGACTAGTATTCTTGATGGGGCTCACTAAGTTGTAATATTCATGTATGAACAATGCTGCGAAACCCTGTAATATAAATGTGTTAAGTTCTGAGTTAATATATTCGTAGATTGATGATATGTACGTATTCAGGGTTTGAGCAAAATTTAATAGGTTAGATAGGCAGTAAGTGCCAGCAAAAGGGTTGATAATTGTTGCAGTCACCATTCCATCCAGGTTATGAGGGTAATCTGGAGCGGGGTGTGACCTCAATCCTTCATAGGTCGCTCATATTTACAGCTGGGTCAAAGATTACCGTTTTACCCTATAAATACATCTTGCTCCTTAAGCTCTCACTAATCCTCCATTGAACAATTGATTTATAGTCCAACTAATAAATCATAACCCTCTCTTCCATGAGAGGGCGGGGTCTCATTGTTCAAGACAAGAAATCATGGCTTAAGAGAACAACCCATCTGCTGACTCTAAATTGGGTAGGAGGGAATTCCATATTGCAAGGCTATGTCCCCAGCTATCTATCCGGTCTTATCCCCAAAATAGGAGAAGCTTATTGAGCAATGTTGTTGGACTACTCTCACCTAGGTAGATCAAAGGATAATCCCGAATAAATATGAGTTCATAATTAGCTCATGATTAAGATCGAGTTACCCTAGGTCATTTAGTTTGAGATCGTCAATTTTAACAGTAAACGGTTGTTATAAAGAAAAGTGACTATTTCGAGGTCCAGTCTTATACAAACTCATTGCACAAGATGCTCCCACTCACATGTCTCTACATGATTGATTTTTGGATCATATTATTTGTATCAGTTTACAAAATAGGCTGCATCCAATACTGTCACCAGGATGAGGTACCCAATCTCATCCGTATACTTATAAGCTATTTTGGCTACATACTAAAACTTGATCCATTTTTATGTCACCACATAAAGTTAAAATATTCATGTTATAGCCATGGATTCGTTTATTGGATTTTCATAGAATGATGCAATATCTATAGTAATTTACTGAATACAAAACTCAACAACATTTTATTGATAAAAAGGATATGTTAACAACATTTATGAACTGCGAGTTTAGGCCATTCCCAACATCTCCTCCAAATTCCATCCCAATTTTTTTCCTTCTTAAATTTAATCTATTTCATTTTCTCTCCCCATTTAATCTCAACGATCCATTCTTTTTTCCCTTAGAACCAATGGTCAATTTTAATCCCTTCGACTTTTATAATTAATCATATTCATCCTTCTAACTACTTTCTTGAAAAAAAAAAACAAGAGAAAAATTTCCACAAAACACACTCCTCCATAGTTCATCCTCCAAGTGTTAAAAAGTTCATCTTTCTCTCATTTTCTATAATTTTTACAAGATTGATATGTGAGGAAAAAATTCGTTGGAGTGTAATAGAGTTAAACTTATGAATTTTACTTATTTAGAGGTGATTTTTTAATTTTACTTTTTTTTCATTGGGTTTTGTTTTAAAGGGGGTATACCTTTGGGTTGTAAGATAAGGAAATTGGTTAGATCTGACTCAGTTAAAAGGATTCAGATTTCTCTTTATCTAGGTGAAAAAAAGGGTCGTGTAGGTTTCATTCTCACCAACAAGAGAAATTTTCTCAATAAAACACCCAAGAAAGAATTTTGGAGAGTGGATGTAAGCAAATTATCGAATTACTATAAATATCGGTGTCTTCTTTTCCCTAAACGCACTCCTTTTATTTTTCCACTTAGTTTCTTTTCTAATTTTTAGATTGCATGCTACGATTGATTTGTTGCTTTGCATAATTTTGGTATTAACTATTAACTTGAATTGGTTGCTTGATGCTATTTTTTAAAATTAAAATTCAAGTTTAGTTGTCACATTTAGATTAACTAGAGTTTCAAAATTAAAATTGACAGACAACCCTATTCACCCTCCCTCTAGTGTTGCTATTAGATCATACAATTTCTTTGCTCATACATTGAAGAATTCAATGTGAATATCTCACACATAATCCTTTTCGTCCCCAAATACGATGACCGTTGATATCAGAATCTAGAGAGAAAAAATAGTTTGACCTTCACATGATAACAAATATAAACTTTCTTCAGAGAGGAGAAGAACACGACATACAAGCAACGAAAAATATGTATATTGGTGTGATACTTATTGCACATGATTTGATGCTTATGTCAAAGAGTGAAAGAGTGTGGAAGCTTAAAGTTTTGGGATGGAGATTGGACTTACTTCATTTGGCGTGATAATGGCGCATTTACATGGATTATTAATCTAGGTCATCCAATATAGGGTTTCCAAGTCAAACTAAGATAACATTCAACCTAACTGGATTAGGCATGCCTCAATGGACATTTTTATAGATTCGGCCTCGACAATGGTTGAAGCCAAATGTATTGGCTTGGCCAATTCCTATGCCCATCTTAGTCTTAGGGTGCTATTTTTGGCCCGAGTCTTGTTATTTGGAGTCTTATTGCCTTTGATCAAGTTTGATGTTGGTTATGCCTTTTTGTCTAAAATCACCCGCATAATAATTATTACAGTTATTTTGTATCTTAAAAGTATATCATGAGCCAAAGTGAACATAGTTTAGTATGTTAGGATTTATGCCCTAAAACTTCATAAATAATACATTGTCTAATTATTTTATTTGCAATAATAAATTATTCATTACAATAAAAATTAAAAGTTATTAAGTACAATCTTTAACAATATGTGGTTGATAAACCTGTGATCATGTTCATGAAATACCTTAAAGGATTAATAATATATGAATATGGTTGGGAGCTTATCTTCAAATAGAGCAGGTGATGAAATTTGTTGTGATAATAAGTCAACAATTGCAATGACCAAACTCCTATCTTTCATGCTCTGTCAAAGTACATTGAATTATATCATTAGAGATTTTATAAATTAGGAAGAAATTTACTTAGAATTCATCAACACTAATGATCAACCGACTGATATATGTTCACCAAAACAATTACATCAAAGAAGCTCAAGAAGCTTTTTTGAAATTTCCAATTAGTTTTTGAGTTCAATGTGACTTATGAACTATATATAAAGGTTATTTTCTACAGAGATCTAATTTAAGAATATGTAAAAGTTATGTAATTTTGTAGAGGAACTATTTCCTAGATCATTAACTAAGAATCTCTAGAGTCTTCTTCTATTGATACCTATACATAAAGGTACTCCCTACCCCTTGTAAGCAAGTAACCAAGTAACTAATAAGAGAACCTCAATTTAGCCAAAGTGCCAAAGCACTCAATAAAAGAAAGTTTTCTCATTTCCTTCATTGACTCCAACAAATATGGTATTAGAGTCATCCTAAATTGAACACCAATTGTGTTCCAAACTTGTTTTTAATCTCAACAAATTAAGTCATATTATTTGTTGGAGAGTACTATTTTTATTGTTCAAGATCTTTGGAAAACCATTGAAGAAGATTATGAAGTTCCTGATGTAGAAGAAGATGAAGTATTAATCCACATGAGCATCTGAGTTGGCATTGACGAGTCAATAAAGAATAGTTTATAGCCTTCCAGCTCATTATACATTTCATGCATGCATGGTCAAATATCGCAAATATGGCAAGACCCTTAAGTCTCATCATTTTCCAAAGCCTCGAGCACAGAAACGGAAGCAAAATAACAAAGCCAGTGCATGAAAGCCATGTGTCAATCTTACCCCTAACATGTCTTATCCTTTATAAATATTAAACAACTCTTTGAAATTTTCACAGGCAAAATAAAGGCTAAAGAAGCCATGGTTAAGGAGGTTAAAGCTCAAGCAAAAGTTGGGGTTGGAATTGAAACTCTTTGGAATGCTTTGGTTAAAGACTTGAGATTTATCATCCCAAAGCTCATGCCCAACACTGTTGAAAAAGTTGACCTTATTCATGGAAATGGTGGCCTTGGCTCTGTTTTGCTCTTTCATCTTGTTCATGGTGAGTTCATGTTTAATTTTTACCTAATTTCCTTACTACTTTCACCTAATTAGTATTTGTCAATTCTAACTAAATTCGATTTTGGTTGTAAATTATCCCCAAATCATAAAATACAAAAAGTTGAGGTTAATTAGTATACATTTAATATACTCAAATAGAAATTTAGGAAAATTCTTATAAATAGTTTATAGAAAAAAGTTTAAAAATATTTTATTTTTAGAATTTTTTTGCTAAGAGTAAATATTTTTAAATAACTGTGAAAGGGTTTGTATAATAGAAAGACAATTTAAAAAAATAGATCAAATATTTCAATTTTAGTTCCGCCACTTCTCCAATGAATTTAAAATTTAGTCAATCAAAGTTAGTTAAACAAAAACAATAACTTTAATAATTTTAATTTTAAAGAAAAATCAACAATAAATTAAACGTAGTAGTAAATCTAAAATTTATTGAAAGTAGGATAACTAAAATTGGACAACGGAAAGTAAATACACTAAAAAAAATTAAACAAACTTTAAAGTATAAAGATTAAAATGGTATTTAACTCTAAAAAAATATAAATAAAAGAAACACTTGTTGAATTAATAATCTGAAAAAGAAAGAATATGATTTTTGCAGATGAGATGATGATGAGAAGTCAGAAGGAAAGGATTGTGGAAGTTGATGAAACAAAGCATGAATTTGGGATAGAAGTGATAGAAGGGAATATATGGAAAAGAGGGTTTTGTTCTTTCAAGACAATATTCAAACTTTCTTCCATGAGTGAAAAGGAAACCCTTGTGGATTTCAAAGTTGTTTATGAGACTGAATTAAGATGTGATGGAGATGAACAAACTCACATGGAGGAAATTGCAACTAGCACAACTCTTTCCTTTTTTCAACTCTTGGAAAAGTTTCTTCTTGATTCATCAAATAATAACTAAACCCCTTTTTAAAAAAAAAAAAAAAAAAAAAAATCCTGTTCTCTCTAATGTAATCTCATCTTAATCTCTCACATGGTCAATTTGGAATGGATGTTATTATTGCACTATTGGAGAATATTATAGATATTAAATTTCAAGTGTTGTTCAATTTATTTCTAAGGTGTATACATTTATGAATCATTTTAGGTTTAATTAATCCTATTTCTAAGGTGTATTCAAAATGTTAAGGACATGTTTGGTTGGCAATCTAAAATTTGTTTTATGTTTTTAGATTCGTTTTGTTCAACCAATATGTAATTAGCCGACAACTCGAATTCTTTTTCTGAAAGCTTTTTTCAAATTCTAACAAATTTTGAAAACAACATTTTTATGTTTTAATTGCATCTAGATTTTGAATATTAAATTTTAAAATGCACAATTATATTACATAAAGTTTTAAAAAAATTAGAAAATATATCAGGTTATAAACTCAATTATTTGTTTAAAATTAAAATATATATTAGTTAATGTATTATAAATTATATAATACTACATGATAATAATTATAGACTTCTATTAACATGAAGTATGTTCATTTATAAATCAATAAAATTTATTGTCAAATAATATTTAATGGATAACTACTAATAGTTTTATGTTTTATTAATAAGTATGAAAGAGAATGGCTTAAATTGAAATCCAATTTCTAAATCTACTACCAAATATAAATATGAAAACATGAAATACAAGTCTCATTGAATCATTTAATTTCAAATTTCTATTTTCAAATCTCAAACTTGTGCATTGTAACACATCTTCAATATCTCTATGCTCTTTGGTGTGAAGTTTTTATTATCATTTTTTCTCTTCAAGGAGCAAATGCATGGTCAAGCCAAAAAAAAGCAAATCAAAGTTCATTCATGAACCATTCTTCTCTAAATTAAATCAAAACAAAAATCTAATTAAACATTTACCAAAGAAATGAAAAAAAAAAAAAAAAGCCTACATGCAGGTAACTAAAAGAAAACTTTAAGGGTGTGTTTGGTATGTGATAAAAGTAGAGAGTTGAGTTGAGTTGAGTTGGTAATTATTATTTGGAGAGTTAAATTATCTGGGGAGTTAAATTGTCTGTGTTTGTTGTGCAGAGTTGAGTTGAGTTGGTAATTATTGACTGTGTTTGTTATGCAGAGTTGAGTTGAGTTGGAGGATCTGATGCAGTTTTTTTGTGAATGAGATTAGTTCTATTTTTTTCTGTTTGTTTTTTATTTCATTCTTTTATTTTTTTTAGTTTTATGCTTTTCTATTTTTGATTAATTTTCAAATATACACGTATTTTCTTAAATCATTTATGATATAAACTGGAACGATATCAATTTTTTTTCTCAATTTGTAGAACATATAGATTATTTTTCAATATTCTTTTCAAAAAATGTAATAATTCTAATTCTCTTCAATCGGTAAAACCATACCAATAAAATATATTCATATTGCTGCTCAATTAATTGGTTATATTGTATATTGTATGTATATTATTGAAGGTATAATATATTTCATATTGAATGTTTGTATATATATATATCCAAAAAAAATTCACAAAATATATGTTCTTTCGATACTTATAATATAGTTATATTTACAAACACAAAAATTACATATTTTCAAGTATGCAAAAGTTATCATTCTTTTCGACATGAAGTCCATTGTCCATTTGCTGTTATCCAAAGAACTATAAACAAAATATAGGGGTGTGGTCAGTCTACATGTTTTCTTCCTAGGTAGACGAGGCAATACCTCTTCCGTGCGTGTTCTGGTATTGCAAGGAAGCAATCTGTCTTCTGAATGTCTGTGATAACGAGGTCAATAAGGGTGACTTGATCATCCTCATCCAGGCCATCAATGCTGTATATGGCATTTACTACTTTCTTCCTCGACGCCGAACTCCAGCTCATACTTCTCCTTTTTACCACGATGCAAGTCTACCCATGTGTGTGCTCTGCATTTCAACAGCGATCTCATGATATCGATCATTTCAGCTTGGAATGATGACTCTTCCTCTTACTGCCTCGAGATGACTCAGTAGGTACACTCGCTTCTACCTGTAGATTGCTCTGCTGGCTCTTTCATCTATTTCATCTTGATTTAATGGGGATTCTGTCTGGCGACCTCAGGGGTGTGACAGTCCTGTGATCCAAGTCGAATCTCATCTTCAAACTCTCTGAATGCATTCGTCGCCATCACGTATGGTCCTCACTTGATTGCCCTACTGCTCTGTCTTTCCCAAATACGGTAGAGAGGTCATCGTAATGTGGGAATGGCTTGTTCCACATCCCCTTGCATTGGGATGACTCTGCATTGATACACATACACATTATTAATATTTATATTATAACACGTTATCCGATACATTTTTTTTTAAGAATCTTACACGAACCCAAAGTTCGAAAATCTCCCTCTCGACCTGGACACATTTGAACTCCTCGTTCCAGCCGAACCCCGACTGACTTAACATCTCTGATACTGCGTTGTATTGTTTCTTTAGACTCCTCCCTTGCACTCAATGGTGTTCTGATTCAGTGCGCACCCAGGCACTTTCTCATACAGAATTCGCTCTAAGTGTTCTAGGTATCCTAGTCGAAACGTCCCATTATCGGACCTCTAACCGGTCTCCACCAAATGCAATAGAGCTTCCACCAACTTAGTATCCTCCACCTTCGACCATACGTGTTTAGACCTCTTACCATTACCGGCCATTATGTTGCATGCATACGTTTGTTGAATGAAAAGATGCTATAAATTAAACACATGCACAAACAAAGGATAAACTGCTGAAATTATATGTTCCAATTTAACTTGTTCACACAGAGTCTTGGCACAAAATATTTTCATGACATACTTGGAATGCTCCATAATTAAATTCCATTCAGTAGTAAAAGAAAAGTAAGTAATGAACATTGAATAATCAGGCTCTTTGCCATTGAGTAAACATTTCAACTGCTAAGTCATCCCTGAACTTGGTCCATTCCTCTGACGATTCAACAAATTCAATATGATCCCTATCAAGACCAACTGATGCAGAATTCTCCTCATCGGGCACATCAAGCATTGCACCGATTCCCATCTCTCTTATGATCAAATTGTGAATAAGGCAACATGTAGTTATTGTTCGACATTGGACTTGTATTGGGTAGAATGATTTTCCCCTAAGAATAGCCTACCGCCCCTTTAGCAACCCAAACGCTCGCTCGATAACGTTCCTTGCTGAAGAATGTTTCATGTTGAAAAATTCTCTTGCAGTTGTCGGTGCGTTTCCTGCTCCACGCCAATCAGAGAGATGGTATCGTTCCCCTCTGTACGATGCCAAGAATCCTTCAGCGTTGGGTATCTAGCATCACATAGGTAATAGTATCTTGTACACATTTCAAAATGTCATGCACATGTGTTGTGGTAGGTACGCATGTTTAAATAATGTATACGGTTATTATAATACCCTTTGGAACCCTCAATCCGTACGATAATTAACGAGATTCAAGAGCGAGATCCTCATTTCTAACGAGATTTTCTTCTAGAGCGAGATCCTCATCACAAAATTAGCGAGATTCGCTCATGAGGCTGCTCTCGCTCTCTCCCACTTTCTCGCTCTCTCCACTCTCGCTCTCTCCAACTTTCTCACTGGTCTTGCTCTCTCCAATCTCGCTCTCTCCCACTTTTTCACTCAAAATCTTGCTCTCAATGATCTCGTTGGTCTCGATCTCAATGATCTCGCTCTCAACGATCTCGCTGATCTCACTCTCAACGATCTCGCTCTTAGCTCATACTTCTCATTTTGCCATGATGCAAGTCTACCCATGTGTGTGCTCTGCATTTCAACAGTCGACATTTCTAGTGAGATCTTCATCACAAAATTAGCAAGATTCAGCCCACATTTCTAGCGAGATTTCCTTCTAGAACGAGATCCTCATCACAAAATTAGCGAGATTTCACTTGTATAGGGTTGAAGTTTCGACTTATGTACAACCCTTTATACATATTGTTTCCAAGTTTTTTTTTTTGTTTCAGAGTTATTTATGTCGAAACTTCAACCAACGACAACCCTAATATACATTGTTTCCAAGTTTTTCTTTGTTTATCGAGTTCTCAACGTTCGACCTCTACATTAATCCAATCCTCAACCCTCAACTTCTAGCAAAACAACAATATTTCTCTAATATAAAAGGTCTAATATTTCTCTAATATAATAAGTTTTGAAAACAATCATATTAATATAAAAGGTCCTAATTTTCAGGGGATAAAAAAGGAGAGTTTTGAGTGGGTAAAAAAGGGGATTTTAATAACCCATAGGTTTTCTTTATGGGCTTAACAAACATGGGTAATAAATACCCACCCAACTTAACTCAACTCATACCCATTTATCAAACACCCCCTAAAAGTTCTTACCTGGGGATATGCACCCTATTATTTGCTCCATTCTAAGAGTTTATTCTCAACCTCTTCCATATTTTTTTAAATAAAAAACATTCTAATTTATACTAGCAGATTGGTTGAATGTTTAATAGTTTTGATTTCAACTTGATGGGTCGTATTAAAGGATATTTATTTAGAATTGAAAGTGAAATTTTGGAAAATGGTTGTAAGCACTCAATATATGTCTCACACAACGTCCTGGCACATTCATAGACAACAAAAAAAAAAATGTAAAGCAAATTAAAAAAAAATACACCAAGTTTGTTACCCCAGTTCAGTGATAAACCACCTATGTCTAGGAGTAGTATGTCTAGGAAAGATAATTTACTAATGTAAGAAAGTCAAACGATTAACGTTGTACTTATTTATAAGGTAATAAAATTATAGTGACACTCGTTTAGCCCGAGTTTGTTGAACATCTATGCAACACAGAGAACTTCGTCTTCACCACAAAGAGAATGCTCTTACTGAATAAAGATGACACACAATATGCTCAAAAAATGAGTGTAGTGACAACCCTAGCAAATGATCTTCTTGAGCATAAATAGCATAGCAGAAACAAGGAAAATAATCCCATAGAAAATCGTCAACCCATCAGAAAGGAAAATATTTCATAAGAAATATTTTATAGAATATGATAAATAAGGAAAGAAAGATTCTACAGAATTAACAACTGAAAAGGCAACTTCTGAGACAAAATCCATCTGGGACAAGAGAAGAGACAACTCTAGAAAGCTTAAGAAAGTGAAGCCAATGTACTTAAACAAATATATTTAGCCAATATAATATTTCTAACAAACTCCCCCTTTGGCTAAGATATATTTTGTTAAAGACAGAGCAAAGTTAACACCACCATCCTATAACATCGATTCACAAGTGAAGGCATAAAAAAACCAAAACTGATAATCTTGTAAAGAAAATAAAGTTCAAAAGAACAAGTCAGATGTCTAGCAAAACGATAGATCAGTCCAACAACAACAAAACAAAACAAATCAACAACCCAACCAAGATCAATAGCACAAACAAGAAAACCAATAGCCCAAAACACAAACCAACTCCCCCTTTGTCTTAAAGAAAAGATATCAAGTAGAAGGCCTAACCTGATTCAGATCAATAGCGACCCGTCTCATAGACAACAAAAGTAGTAAGCTCGCGCTTGAGATCTGAAGCACAATCATCATTAAGCATAGTAGGCTCTGTTGAAAGGGGATGCATGAGACGGAGACCAAAGGAAGACTTGACAAAGTCAACATCGGGAGCTTCTTTTATGGTACCAGGAGAAGTCAGAGCAATATTTGAAACATGATGACCTTGAAACAGTTTATAGTTGAAATTCAACAGACTAGGATTGACACTGAGAGGCTCATCAACAGAAATGAGATCTAGCTTTTGGGATAGAAAAATTCCACAAACTAGTCGAGGATATAGGATTGGAAAATGCAGGGCTTGAGAACCAATGTGTTTTCAAAGCTGACCAATGACAAACACCACATAATCAAAGATAGCTCATTTGCCAATCTCATAAAGTAATGTAGCCAACGCAATAGACATACTAGAATAATGAGAAGTCAGACACCAATTAGCAATACCAATACGGAACAACACAATATATTTTTGTAGTTAGTTCAGCTGAAGCAAGTTGCCCATCGTTGGGCCACACATTCTTCATCCCACCAGTCAATTCACAAACCAAATCTTTCAAGGAAGGATGCAGTTCACTCATATTAGGAGGAACAATACGATCAAAAAACTTATTTGTAACCTCTATAGTAAACACAAAACTATGGCTCTTGACATGAACTCTACGAAAATCAAGTGAGTTGACATCATCAAACGAAGGTGAAAGATTTACAATAAATTTTCACACAAGCTTCAAATAGACAGGTCCAAGATTCCACATTGTTTCATAATATCAGCCTTGACTAGAATTTCCATGATATTAAGTCACTTTTGGGCTCTCTCAGACAACTCTTTTGCAACAAAAATTATCCTTCTTGAAGGGAACCGATGAAGGTCCCTATGCGGAAGCAAGGATCGTTTTCATTTCTCGTTTTCACATAATTGTAGAACTAAAGAATAGAAACAACAAAATTATGCATTAAACAATTTAAAATACAACATGCTGAATTTGGAGAAATTGGGGAAGAAAAAAGCTTACCCTTGAAGAACACCTTCTCCGCGTAATTCCCTCGATCCACGATCACGAATGCTTCAATCTGGATCTTGAATTCGAAATCCCAAAAGCGATACCACTACTTGAGAATCCTCTATATTCACTTGGAATTGAGAATTCGAGCAAGTGTTGTTGGTTTTGCTTGAATTTTAGAGAGGGAAAAGAGGAGGAAGAAGATGAGAGGAAGAACAAGAAGATTTTTCTTCTCTATATTTTTCTGGAAGAGGGAAAAAACAGAATGTGAGAATAGCTCTCACGTAACCCCCCCAATCCCATCACGTGAAGGAGAGGAAAGGAGTTATTATAGTAACTCCCTCATTTAATTTAATTCAAAACTTAAATTAAATAATTTATAAATATATATAAATATAATAACTAACTTATTATATATATATATATCAAATATAACATATAACCTATAGTTTTTATATTGTATCAAATACAATATAATCTATAGTTTGTATTTTCTCTCAACATTACATGATATTTAATATAAATCATATTTATACTAAATTTTAATTATATGAATCTCATCCATATAATTAATATTTGAATCATATTCAAATATTTAATTCCTCTCAAAATGAACTTAACATTATATTATACTGTATCAAATACATTACATTAATTATATCACATAGAATTAATTTAAATTAATTATCCTCAATTAATTTGAACAATTCAAACCAATCCAAAATTTAATTCTCAATAATCCCTGTCGAGTTAGAGGGGACCTTATAGACCTGTAGATTGAAACTCCAATGGTACTTGGATAATTAATTGAACTCTTTAATTAAATTACCCAACATCTATTAAGTACCGGTCACTTCACTAAAGACCGACAACTGTACTCTTTGCACTACAGATACATTTCTGTGTCCATTGGATATAACCAATTAACAATGCGGTGATTTTTCACAAATTGCTCGTAAGTATAGCTGGGCCAAAATTACCATTTTGCCCCTATAGTTATATCTAACTCCTTAAGTATCTTTGATTTCTCTAATGAACAATAAGTCATAGTCCTGAAGGTTCTCATACCAAGAGTTCCATGAGCGGGTTTAGATCGTTCCGATTTCATAGTGGTCGAAACACAAACGACATACATTCAACACATACAATTATGCATCTAAAACTCATTATCGACATGCGCAAAATAAAATAATTAACAAGGAAAAAGGTTCATACCAGATGAAGACTCTCTTCGTATGTCTGAATCTTAAGTAACGGAAAACCTCCCAACGATCTACCAGCACCCAGCGAGTATGTCGACTGCAATAGCACGATTCGAACGTACACGAACAATGCAGCGGGGATGGCACCACCACAAGAGAAACCCGGGTATCCTCGGCGTCAAAAATCCAAAGAGTAGGCTCTGGTGAGTTTGGTAGAGGACGGAGGAGAACACGTTGTGTAGAGGTAAGCAAGTGGGAGATAAAACTCTGCTGTAGTATAGCGGAAATACTTATCGTATAGTAAAGCTACACGATCGTGTAGGAAAGACTAAACGATCGTTTAGGAAAAACGTATACGATCGTTTAGAGAACACGTGAGGTAGACGATCGTTTATACGGACGAGCTTGTATTGTATAGGCTATCGCGATTGCTTTCACAGATTCTTTTGGGCACAATAATACGAATGAACGATTGAATAATAAAATGAAAACAATTTTCATTGTTTTAATCCCCCAGTTACCATAACCATCGCAACCCCACTTCCCACGTCCGAATGTGGATAAATCCGTTAATCATCAAATAATTAATCAATTAATTTAATTAATAAATATAATCATATTATATTTATATCCTATAGTTTGATATCATATATCTACTATAGTATTTTCTCCTCTACTTGATATACATCATATTTATATCTAATTTCCTCCAAAATAATGTATCTCATAGCCAAATGTATCATATATAATTAACTAATTCAATTATATCATAATTGAACATCCTCTTATCAATTTGAACATTTCAAATTAACCCAAACAATGGTTCTCGACTTTATCCAAACTACTCAAGTGACCAATGGACGTGTGGCTCGAAGCTCCAACGGTACGTGAATAGCTGACTAAACTCTTTAGCCACGAGATCCACCATCCGTTAATTGTCAGTGATTTCACTAAAGACCAACAGCTAAACTCTTCTTACCACAGATATATTTCTGTGTCCATCGGATATAACCAATCATGAGTACGATGATCCTTCACAGATGCTCGTAAGTACAGTTGGGCCAATTTACCGTTTTGCCCCTGTAGTTACATCTCACTCTTTAAGTACCACTGATTTCTCGAATGAACAATACAACATAGTCCAACTATGTGTGAACACCTCTCGGGCTAAGATAAGGTGTGTGGCGCCACATCGTTCAAGCCCTAGAATCAACCCTAAAGGGAGTTATCTATCTATTTACCCCTGCCTCGGGGAAGGAGTGAATTCCATCTTGTGTAGCTGAGTCCCAGCTCCCAAATCAGACGAATTCCCAAAATGACAGGTTTGAATCGGCGATCGCCCTCAATGGCAGGAGTTCCCAACTCACTCAGGATTGAGGTCATGTTACCTTTGGTCATCCTAATGAAGTGAAGTCTCTGTCATGAACGGTATTATATAACGAGATGTTAACACTTCGTGGTTAGGTCTTATACAAACTCTTTGTAGAGGACGCCCCCACTCGCATGTCCCCAACATGAATGATCAGCATCAGACCATCTGTGACAAATCACAACACTTGTGACCATTCCACAAAGCCGGTTGCATTCGTAGCGTTACTAAGATAAGGTTTCCCTTCTTTATCCATCCACTTGTATGTTACCACATACATGCTTGAGTCACATACAGATAACCAGGGATTTTTTGTTTATTGGTTTGTGATCAAGCAAATAAAACAAATAACCGAGCAAAACAACAAGTTGTGAAGTAAATATCATATATTAACAATCACAGGTGTTCGTATATACTGTTTACAAACTACAGAACGTGAGACTTTAAGGCATCAACCCTAACAATCTCCCACTTGTCCTAAAGTGAAGTGGGGTGTACAAAAAACTTAGTACAAAACAATAAACTAGGGCATAAAAGCCCAGTACAATAAAATCTCCCACTTGCCCTAGTTCAGCCGTGGGCGATCCTTTAGACCCATGCTCCGTAGAGAACCCTCAAACACTGTAGCCTGAGAGCCTTCGTAAATGGGTCAGTAACATTGTGCTCTGAAGCGATCTGCATGACGATCACGTCCCCTCGATGCGCTATCTCGCTGATCAGATGGTACTTCCGCTTTATGTGTTTTCCGCGTCGGTGACTTCTTGGCTCCTTGGAAGTCGCCACTGCCCCATTATTATCAGGCTGAAAATTAGAGTTTGTGTATCCACTAAGGATCAAATCCTTAGATTTATACATAAGCATGTAGTCCCTCGTTCTCCAAAGATACATGAGAATGTTCTTCACTACAGTCCAGTGACCCTGGGTTGGGTTAGACTGATACCTAGTGACTATGCTCACAGGATAGCCGATGTCTGGACGAGTACAGAGCATCGCGTACATCAAACTGCCAACGACAAACACATATGGGACCCATCTCATCTCCTCAACCTCTTGAGGCGTCTTAGGACACATTTCCTTAGAAAAAGTGAACGGCAGTAGGCCCCTCCTGGAGTCCTACATCAAGTACTTGAGCAACATCTTGTCAATGTACGATGCCTGAGATAGTGCTAGCACTTTCTTCTTCTGATCCTGAAAGATCTATGTAACTAGAACTTATTGATCCTCTCCCAAATCTTTTATTTGGAATTGGGTCGCTAGCCAGTTCTTAACTATAGTCAATAGACCTACATCATTTCCAATGAGTAGGATATCGTCTACATACAATACTAAGAAGACTATTGAAGCGTTGATGATCTTCTTATAGACACAAGGTTCATCAACGTTTTGGTCAAAGCCATACGACTTGATCGCAGCATCAAACCGTATGTTCCAAGATCGAGATGCCTGTTTCAGTCCATAAATGGACCGATTCAGTTTACAAACCTTTTGCCTCTGACCTTGGGCTATGAATCCCTCGGGCTGCACCATATAAATGGTCTCCTCAAGATTTCCATTCAGAAAGGCTGTCTTGATGTCCATTTGTCAGATCTCATAATTATAATAAGCTGCAATAGATAGAAGGATACGGATCAACTTTAACATGGCAACAAGCGAGAAAATCTTTTCATAGTCGACTCCCTCTACCTGGGTATAACCCTTTGCAATAAGTCGAGCCTTAAAGGTCTGTACCTTCCCATCAACACCCCGTTTGCGCTTGTATATCCATTTACAACCTATAGGGCGAACCCCATCAGGTGGATCTACAAGATCTCATACTGAGTTGAAATACATCGACTTCATCTCGAGATCCATGAGCTTGACCCATTCATCCTGGTCAACTTCCTCCATTTCCTTCTTATAAAACAACGGATCTTCAACATCGCGATCTGCTACCATATCAAGGATTTTTGTGAAATCCAGATAGCGAATGGGTGGGTTCGCAACCCTCCCACTATGTCGAGGTTCCCTCAACTCTTGAGGTGGAACCGGCTGACTGGATGAACTCCCATCAATAAATCTTGTTGATGCAGCAGGATCTTCAACAACTCTTGTTGAAGTTTCAGTAGTTTCATTGGAAAGCTCATGCAACACGACTTTGCTTTGTGGACTATGCTCCCTTATATGATCCTCCTCCAGAAAAGTAGTGTTTGTTGAAACAAACACCCTATTTTCGATTGGATCATAAAAATAACCCCCTCGTGTACCTTTGGGTAGCCTACAAAGAGGCATAACCTCGACCGTGGTTCAAACTTCTTGGGATTAGCCTCAAGCACATGTGCAGGGCAACCTCAAATGTGGAAGTGACGTAAACTAGGTTTACGCCCGTTCCACAACTTCAGAGGTGTTCTTGCAACACTCTTGGAGGGAACACAGTTGAGTATGTATACCGCAGTCTCTACTGCAAAACCCCAAAACGAGTCCGGTAAGGAAGCGTAACTTATCATCGAGCGAACCATGTCTAACAAGGTCCTATTTCTCCTCTCCGCTACACCATTCTGTTGAGGTGTACCCGGCATTGAGAATTGGGAAACGATTCCATGTTGTATCAAATAGTCCTGGAATGCGGAGTCCAAAAACTCTCCACCTCAATCTGATCGAAGTGTTTTAATCCGTCTATCTAATGCGTTTTCAACATCAGCCTTGAACTCTTTGAACTTTTCAAATGATTCAGACTTCCATTACAAAAGATAAACATACCCGTACCTGGAGTAATCATCAGTAAAACTGATAAAATACTCATAGCCACCTCGGGCTCGCACATTCATAGGACCACAAAGGTCAAAATGTACTAATTCAAGAGGCTCTTGGGCTCTAGAACCTTTTCCAGTAAAAGGTCGTTTAATTATCTTACCCTGAAGGCAAGATTCACACACAGGTAAAGAATTTTCTTCTAACTCATTTAGAATTCCATTCTTCACCAATCTCTCAATCCTATTGAGATTGTTGTTCCCTAAACGTAGATGCCAAAGTTGGGCATTTTCTTTTAGAGAAATTTGTTGACATTTAGATTGAATTACAACAGTTTTGAACATTTCAGTATTATGGAGGGAATTAATGGCTAACGACCTTATCACATATAAATTCAATTCCAGATTTGCTGTGCAAATAAAAACACCATCTTTATGAATAAACGCTTTACTCAAATTAAAAGAAACAGTGTATTTACATTGCAATAAGCATTTTACAGAAATAAGGTTCCTTTTTAATTCAAGAACAATATATACATCATTTAAAATTAGAAATCTATTATGTAAAGTTAACTAGAGTCCTCCCACTGCCACAGCTGAGACGACGTGCCCGGTGCCTACTCGCATCGTCATCTCACTAGCCTCTAGCTGTCGCCAAGATCTAATCCCCTGAAAAGAAGAACAAACATGGTTAGTGGTGCCTGAATCAATTATCCAGGCAAAATCATCATTCTCCACTAAACAAGTTTTGAGCATAAGTAAATCATATTTACCTTTATCTGCCTTGGCTGCTTTCTTTTCTTTCAAATATCGAGGACAGTTCCTCTTCCAATGTCTATCTTTGTTGCAATGGAAACACTTTCCTTTAGCAATTGGTGGACGCCTCCTCGAGGCGACAGGTAGGGGGTTAACAGGTGCCTTCCCTTTTCCCTTACCACCCTTTTTCTTCTTCCCCTTTGCAAATTTAGAAGTAGAAGGTGTAGACTTCATTCCTAAGGTCAAACCTTTATGGAACGTCTTTGAGGATGAAACAACATTTGCCTCACCCTTTTGCCTCTCCTTACTTTTCAGTAAAGATTGGTATGTCTGCAACTTGTTGAGGAGAGTTGTAAGGTTATATTTCACTTAGTTAAGAATCACATTGCTAACAAAGTGCAGGAAGCTCTTCGGCAAAGAATGTAGGATTATGCTAACCTGGCTGCCCTCTTTGATGGTACACCGATTCAACTCCGCCACATTGAACTGGACCATCATGTTTAGCACATGTTCACGAACAGAGGTGCCTTCTTGCATTTTGGAGTTGAATATGTATTTAAGATTCCTCATGCATTAAGCTGTTCACGAACGGTTGTCCAGCAACATCCCTCGTAAGCGCGACTCCATGACCTCACGGGCTTGAGACATAGGCTCATTGCTTATTGACCAAGACTCACAGCAAAGACTTCCAAGAATTATAGGCGTCGGCACTTCTCATTATCCGCCCTTGTCCATCGCTCATCTTGACCTCCAACAACAGACACATCAGACCACCGGAATGAGCACACCAGATGCACTCTAACCCGAACATTTTCGAGCGACATTTGACGGGGCCATACATTAGAAGCGACAAGTCTTTTATTAAACAAGCTGAACATGAGATCCTCGATGTGATTAGTATCGCTTGTGATAATGTGTTTCCTGTTGAAAAATTATCGCCAGTTAAATTTTTTGGTACCTTAACAAACGATTAAAGGTGGCTGTATCTCTCTCTCTTT
>NC_052359.1:20620220-20621491 GCF_009727055.1 Benincasa hispida | reverse complement strand
TTTACTTTCCGATGCTAGGCGATCGTTTAGTCAGTTACTTAGCGATGAAGCTTGCTGACCTAAACGATCGTCTAGCTCGCACGCGCATTAAACGATACTCAGGGATCGCGTGCCTGATTGTCAACTTGATACAACCAACTCTTGATCGCATACCCCATCGTTCAACCTATGTATTCAACCCCGATCGCATAGTCCTTCATCTTTACGATGCGATGGACAGCGATCACATAAAGCGTCTTCTGCACGATACGATTAACCCTAGATCATCTCCTTCCTCGAAGAGCCGCAACCTTTGCCCAGAACTTCGACGAACAACTCAAAACTTCAAACATTTTGAATGCAGACTCGATTACGATTATTTATGCCCAAAAACACAGAGGCCTTTACAAACAACCGCAAATGTAAAAGGAATTAAACAAACCGAGGCAATTCATCCCGAAAACATCCATTAATCTGGCACATCCACAGCAGAATTAACAATTAAACCAGCGTAGAAATGCACCCACCATGAATGTAAACATTATTTCATTGCAACAGATGAAATCGGAATATCAGAAACCTGGCTCTGATACCAATTCACAGTGACCGAAACACAAACGAAATACATTCAACACATACAATTATGCATCTAAAACTCATTATCGGCACGCTCAGAATACAATAATTAACAAGGAAAAAGGTTCATACCAGATGAAGACTCTCTTCGTATGTCTGAACCTTAAGCAGCAGAAAACCTCCCACCGATCTACCAGCACCCGGTGATATGTCGACTGTAACAGCACGATCCGAACGTACACGAACAATGCAGTGGGGACGACACCACCAAAAGAGAAACTCGGGTATCCTCGGTGTCAAAAACCCAATGAGTGGGCTTTGGTGAGTTTGGTAGAGGACAGAGGAGAACACGTCATGTAGAAGATAAGCAAGTGGGAGATGAAACTCTGCTATCGTATAGCAAAAATGCTTATCATATAGTAAAGCTACACGATCGTGTAGGAAAGACTGAACGATCGTTTAGGAAAAACGTATACGATCGTTTAGAGAACACGTGAGGTAGACGATCGTTTAGACGGACGAGCTTCTATCGTATAGGCTCTCACGATAGTACGAATGCATGATTGAATAATAAAATGAAAACAATTTTCATTGTTTTAATCTGCCAGTTACCATAACCATCGCAGCCCCATTTCCTACGTCCGTACGTGGATCAATCCGTTAATTATCAAATAATTAATCAATTAATTTAATTAATAAATATAATCATATTATAT
>NC_052359.1:20511563-20618980 GCF_009727055.1 Benincasa hispida | reverse complement strand
GTAAAGCAAATAAAACAAATAACCGAGCAAAACAACAAGATGTGAAGTAAATATCATATATCAACAATCACAGGTGTTCGTATATACTGTTTACAAACTACAAGACACGAGACTTTAGGGCGTCAACCCCAACAGTCCAACTATGATCAAGTCCCCCTTGGGCCAACAGACGGTGTGGCCACATTGTTCAAGCCCCTGATTTAGTTCTTAAGATAGCAATTTATTTTCTTGCCCTAACATCAGGGAAGGAGTGAATTCCGTCTTGTGTAGCTATGTTTCTAACTCCCCAATAAGACGAATCCGCAAAATGGTAGGCATATTGAGCTGGCAATCTGGCCACTCTCACCCATACAAATCAAAGGACCGCCTTCATAGGATGGAGTTCACAACTCACTCAAGATTCAGGTCATATCACCTATGGTCATCATGGTGAAATGTAAGTCTCTACTATTAACGACGTTACATAATGAAACTAGCCATTTCGTGGTCCGGTCCTATACAAACTCTTTGTATAGGATACCCCCGCTCTTATGTCTTTACATGAATGATCAGGATCAGATCATTTGTAACACTTTACAATACTTGTAATATCTATAAAGCGGGTCGTATCTGTAGTTCACTAGGATAAGGTACCCAGTCTTATCCATCTACTACAGACCTTTAAGTTATTATTTAAACAAGATTCACTTGTATGTCTCTACATACTTGTTTAAATTACATAAAATAACCTAGAATCTTAGTTTATTGGATTGAGTGTATACTCATAAAATAACAATGATTTTATTAACAAAAATTTGTTTATACAATGTTTACAAATTTCAAGAATACAAGATATTTAAGACACCAATTCCATCACTTCTGACCACATACTTCCAAAATATCGTACTTTCCTTTGAACGAAAGGAAACACCATCTAGAGGAACAGTAGAAACAACAGTAGAAGAGTCCTTCTTCTTTTGACCTCTAGAGGCACGGGTGATAGGCCTACGAACCTTTTCAGTGACATCATCTGAACTATTGATTAACCCTCACTTTCTAGAGAGTTCAGAAACAACTTCAATATCCTCTTCATAAAAAATTCTCTTGAGATGACTCATAACTTGTCTTTGTGTTTTAAGCAACATCTTTCATCTTGGACAAAATTTGACTAAAGGGGATATCATCCTCACTGGAGGAATTGGACACATGAGATTTACTAGAAGGCTTGGTAGAACACTCACCATTTTCAACTTAATCATGCTCAACAGTAGTGGTTTCTGAATTTTCACCTTCAACTTTTAGTTGACGTGCCAACTAAGAGAAAGATGCAAATAGTCAAGAGCCGCTACTATTGAATAGAATTCCTCACTAGTAGGTAGCAAAATATCAGATTCTATAGCCATTTGAATATCTAATGTAGCATTATTAATGGACACAACAACATTTTCAGAAGCAACTACAACACCTTCTTCAATCACATTTTGAATTTCATAAACAGGCAACAACAAACCAGTAGTATTAGGCACAACAGTAGAAACATTCTCTTCACCAATAATATAAAAACTAACCATAAACTCATGAACAAAGCGATCAATATCTTCATATGGACTAGTATCATCCAAAGGAATATCAGAGCTAGACTTAGTGACAACTACATTCATAGTAACAAGACTAGATACAATAGCAACATCAACATTCATTTTCTCAACAATAGAAGATACAAAATCTCTAATCTCTTTTGCTGAAGCATGATCAGGTGACATATTTTAATTAGAAGTACGACTTACAACACAAAATCTTAATTAGACTCAAAAGAACTATTTGAAGAAGAACTGTGAGAGGCAAAAGAAATTTTCTTACTAGAACCCACAAGATCAGTCATAGTCAAGGTGGTGATGGAAAACAAATTAATCTTCCATTTAGTAAATTCTGGTGAACCCACATTATACCTCTTTTGCTTTACAGAACGAGAAGCAATAAGGTTTTCATTCGATGGTGAATGAAAGCCTTACATGCAAACATGTTCGGTTGTAAAGTAGGTGTCGTTAGTTCTACCTAACCTGAAATAAATAATATTTATAAAGCTCGAACAACAACCTAATTAACTTGTAGTTAAAGTAGAAGTAAGAGATAGATCCACAGGGAAGGTTTTAATTCTTATACTTTCTTAACTAACCTTGACTATTAAAGCAATAAAATGGGGGGTTGATAAAATTGAACAAAAAGTACTAGAAATCAAAAGATAGAGGATGAATGTAAAAAAGTAAGCAATGATCTTGCTTCTAATTCAAGTTAGACGTTCAATGCAATTCCTATCATCGAATTTAAAAAGTTTATTGACAATCAGATTATGCTCGCAATTAATCGCTCAACTCGATCAAGTTAGTCTCTACAAAGGCCAACAACTAATAATAACCTAGTCAAGAGAGCATCCTAATCATTGATTAAGGTTGGATAGGCCAAACCTTAATCAACCTACATACTCCTACTTCTATTGGGTTTGATAGCGGCCGTATAGAATAGAAAACATGCGCATTAGGTTCTAGGATTCAATTGCGTTAATTAATTGTTAAGATTGCTTACTCAATTAACCAAAAATTTTCCAAATCTAGTAATTAGTGCATCCTAGGATAACTATTAAGCACACAACTATTATTGCCTCTTGTAGATCTTGGCTAGAGATTCCATCAAACACATTGAAAGCAACGTATTCAACAACGATTGTGATAAAACCAAGCATCTAGGCTATACATGTTCAAGATTTAGATCATTCAACATGATTCTAGAATTAAAATCAGATTCAAGAAGGCACAATTCAGATTGCAATTGATAAAGAAAGTAGAAAACTCAAAGGAATTTACAAGAACCCTTGAAATCAAAACAAGATTCAATCAACTTCACAATTCATTGACAAATTGTCTGAAGAATTACAAGAGTTTGTTTACAATTCAAGAAAAATATAAAATCTAACAAAAATTGGAGCAAGAATTACCAAAGAAGTGAAACAACTCGGAGAGAGATTCCAGCCTCCATGATTTTTCTTCCTCCTCCTTGCAAAAATGAAAGAAAAGTCTTTATAGTATGCAGGTTAGCGTCACAACACTGAAGTAGCGATGCAACGCTAAATCGATGAAAAGCCTCGAAGCGCTAGGCTTACGTTGCAATGCTAACCCCCTCAACACTTGTCAATGCAGGGCGCGCGCTCGCGAGGGGTTACGCGTCAAAGTCCGAAACGTTGCAACGCTGTGGGGAGCGTTGCAACATTGCCTTATTTTGCAGCGAGATTGATCATTCTGCCTTCAAGCATTGTGCAACGCCTCTCCTAGGGTCGTGACGTGCATTCTTGATGGCATTTTGGTAATTTACTCGATTCTCTTCAAATTGTTGAATTTCTTGACTATTTTTTATCCTTTTTGGCCCGATCTTCTCTTAATGATTCTTAAATGCCTCGGGGACCATTTTACCTACACAATAAGCATTTAAAACAAATCATCAACTCAATTTTGGGGAATGTTAATGCATCCTTTAAGAACCTAATAGAACGCCATTAACTTTCTCCTTAAATCACACCATCTTTTTCTCTGGAACATAAGATTTCTTCTTAGTATTCACCATCATGCAAGAGCAATACATAAAGCAAAGCACACGGGCAGTTGGAACAACGTGGGGAAGAAGATGAGCAACCACGTTGGAAGGATTTAGTGCCTCAATTAATAACAACCACCTACATAAATTCAAATTTATATTAATCTCATCATTAAACTAACCAGGCGCCACCACAATAGAACAATAAATGGGCTTAATGAGAACACTGACCCTCACCTACCAAATAAAACAATTAATAGCTAATTGCCACAAATTATGTTTACAAAGACCCAAACTTGCCCTCAAGACTTTGAATTGAACAACATCCAAGACCTTAATAAATATATCTACCAACTGATTTTTTGTACGAACATGTTCTAGAATAATTTGTTTATTTTCAACAAGCTCACAAATGAAATGATGTCATATATCTATGTGCTTGGTTAGACTGTGCTGAACATAATTCTTTGAAATGTTAATAGCACTAAGATTGTCAATGTAAAGTGTTATGGCTTCTTATGGAACATCATATTTCTTTAACATCTACTTCATCCACATCAATTGTGTATAGCTACTGCCTGCTGCAATGTATTCTGCTTCTACAGTAGATAAAGAAACACAATTTTGTTTCTTACTAAAACATGATTGAGATTGTTTTCAAGAAAGAAACATCCCCTTGAATTGCTTTTTCTATCCTTAGAACTCCCTGCACAATCAACATCACAATAACTAACAAGAGAGCTACTTGAATCAAAGGTGTAGAGTAAACGATGGTCGCAAGTTCTATTGATGTACTTGATTATTTTTTTTGCACTAAGAAAATGATTGGACTTGGGACAATATTTATAACGAGCATAGACTCCAACAACAAAGGCTATATTAGGTCTACTGGTAGTGAGGTACAACAGACTACCAATGATGCTTTTATATAAGCTTTCATCAACACAATCACCATTTGCATCTTTCGACAACTTGTGAGAGTAGGGGTTCATTGGATATTTTTCTTTTCAAGCCCAAACTTCTTCACAATACTTCTAGCATACTTTCTTTGAGAAATAAATATGCCATCGTCGAATTGTTTAATTTAGAATCCCAGAAAGTAGGTCAATTTACCTATCATACTCATTTCAAACTATTCCTTCATCTGTTTAATAAAAAGATCAACCATCTTCTAAGGCATTCCACAAAAAACAATGCCATCGACATATATCTAAACAATAACAAAGTCTTTATTAAACATTTTCATTAAAAGAGTTTTTTCTACTTCTCCTCTACAATAACCATTCTTAATAAGAAAATGAGTCAATTGCTTGTGCCTAGCCCTAGGAACCTCTTTAAGACCATAAAGGGCATTTTTAGCTTGTAACATGATCAGGGTGGGAAGAATCAATTAATCCCTTAGGTTGTTCAACATACACTTCTTAAGACAAATACCTATTTAAGAAGGCATTTTTCACATCCATCTGAAACAAATTAAATTTTAACAAGCACGAGACACCCAAAAGTAACCTAATAGCTTCAAACCGTGCCACATGAGCAAAGGTTTCATTAAAGTCAACTCCTTCTATTTGTGAATATCCTTGAGTAACTAAACGAGCTTTGTTTCTGGTCACATTTCCACTTTCATCGAACTTATTTTGAAGATCCACTTTGTCCCTATAATATTCACATCAACAAGACAAGGGACGAAACCAAACATCATTTCTCATCAATTGGTCGAGCTCCTCTTACATAGCATTCACCCAACATTCATCAACAAGAACTTCCTTGATATTCTTTGGTTCAATCGGGGTTGTAAAGAAAATGTTGCTAATCATCTCAAGGTAGTTAATTTTGTCTTCTCTTTTGGTTGTCACACATTCTTCTAGGTTAGCAATAATGTTAGAGACAAATTAATTTTTATGAACTCTACTGGAGGGTTGTCTGTCATTGACTTTAGAATTTTCAGTCACATCACAACAATTTTCAATCTAGCAATCAGAACACTTGTTAGATAACTTGTCTTGGACATTAGAGCTAATAGCAGGTAATACACCATTCTTCTCTTCAATAGAGACAAAATCTAAACTATTCATAGCATCATCAATAACAATGTTTATATAGTCCATAACATATTGTGTGCGTTTTTTGAATACCTAGTAGATCCGACTATTTGTGGAATAATCCAAAAACATGCCTTCGTCAGATTTAGGATCCCATTTCCTTCTGAATTCTTTGTCATTTAAGATATAACATCGGTTGTCGAAGATATGAAAATATTTGACATTAAGTTTTCTCCCTCTCCAGATTTCACAATTTGTGTTGCAGGAACTTGGACGCAAGGCAACACAATTGTGGATATAATAAGCTGTGTACAAGACTTAAACCCAAAGTGTAGAGGAAAACGTTTGGCATGAAGCATTGCTCGGGCCATCTCTTGGAGAGTTTGACTCTTCTGCTTAACAACCCTGTTTTGCTGAGGGGTAATTGGAGCAGAGAACTCATGATAAATACCCGCAGTAGCACAAAAATCATGAAACTGAGAGTTCTCAAACTCACGACCATGATCAGTTCTGAAGCAAACAACATTCAAGTTCTTTTCTATTTGAACTTGAAGATACAAAACTTGAAAGATAGTAAATATTTCTGATTTATCATTAAGAAAACGCATCCAAATGTACCTAAAATAATGATCCACACAAACAAGAACATAGCTTTTTCTACCAAGACTCTTTGTTTGCATAGGCCCCATGAGGTCCAAATGTAATAATTCCATAGTACGATTGGAAACATGAATTTGTATAGGCCTGCTTATGAGCCACATGAATTTGTTTACTAGCTTGACAGTTACCACAAATTTTTTCATTTGAGACTTGCAAAGAAGAAAGACAAAAAATAGCATTCTTTGAAATAGCCTTTTGAATAGACTTGATACTCATATGCCTAAAATGCTTGTGCCACAAACTTGCTTCCTCCTGCCGAGAGAGATGACAGACCTGCGATGTATCATTAGGGGATCGTAAATAACAGTTAGAACATATACCTACAATGACAAGAGCCTTAGCATCATTTGTGATAATACATCTGTCTTAGGAAAATTTACATTAAGCCTTTAATCATACAACTGACTAATACTGGTAAGATTGATCATAAGCCCTTCACCTAGCATCACATCACTGAGAGAAGGTAAAGCAAGAAAATGCAGTTTTCCTTTTCCAAAAATTTTTCTTGTAGCTCCATCCCCAAAAGTAACACGTTTGAAACTCACAAGTTTTAGGTAAAAAATGTAGCTCTTTTCTCCAGTCATGCGTCTAGAGTTTCCACTATTAAAGAATTAGTCTTCTTTAGCTGAAGACCTGAGGGAAGTTAGAATAACATTGCATTTGTGTTGGGCCTCTTTAATCTTACATATAGTTGATCTATAAAGAGAGTTATATCTGCTAGAAGAGGACAAAATGGGCATGTTAGATGAGTTCCATATAGTTAAAAGCAAAAAGGTCTCTTACGTCCTCTTTTTCCACGGTAGTGGCAGATCCACATTTGTTTAAATTGACGATTGTACTGATTATGCCCCCTTTTTGTACTGCTTGAGGTTATTTCTTGAAAGCCATAAGATTCAGGAAGTTGCACTCTAACAAACTCAATTTTCTATTTTCCTTTGAGTCGGGATGATTGGTAGCTTCCGACTGCTCTTCTTGATAACCCTAGACCAACATTGTCACTAGAAGATTTTTCTTTACAAAAGATTTTGTCTAACGTTTCTGATCCCAAATTGAGCATTCTAATAGACTTACACATAGAGATTTTTTCGGCCTTAGGGAGTTTTAGTTCACATTTTAAATCACCAACTATAGATATAAGTCTATGATTTTTAGCGGACAAAGATTCAATCATCTTTTTTTGAACCGTGAGAACCTTTAAGTTGTCCTGCCACTTGTTAAAGAGTGCTTGATAGGAAGGATAAGCTGAGACAGAATTATTTTCACTATTGTCACTTCTAGCAAATACATCAAAATCAAGATTCTCGTAAGATGAAGTATCTGAGGAGATGTTACTAACAAGTGCCCTGCCATCAACTTCAGATTCACTATTCCCATCAGAATCAGCATCAGACCAGATTAAGACATAACTTTTATTCTTCCATCTTAGAAAGTTACAACATTCAGCTTGGAAGTGACCAAAACCTTCACATTCTCTGGTTTTTTTTTCAAATCGTTTGAGCACATGACTAAACTGCTTAGGCAATAAAGAAATAAAGTCAGCAAGAGACTCATCAGACTCACCATTCAATTCATCAAGCTCTTCTTCAACTAAGGACTGCAAGGCCACACTTTTAATTTTTTTTCTCCAATTTTCCTTCAACTGACATTTCAAATGCGAGAAGATCCAAATAAATCATCCATCTCCATGGAGATGTCATGAGCTTCCTCAATGGTTGTCACTTTCATGTCAAATTTCTTAGGCAAAGACTTAAGAACTTTCCTAACCAGTTTTTCCTCTGAGATTTTCTCCCCCCAAAAATGACTCATTGGCAATATCAAGTAACTGAACATTAAATTCAGCAATCATTCCATCATCCTACATTTTGAGATTCTCAAACTTCGATGTTAATAGTTGTAATCTTGATAGCTTTACCTTTGAAGTTCCTTCATGAACAATAGACAGAATGTCCCAAGCTTCCTTAGCTGAAGTGCAAGTATTAATCAAATGGAATAGATTGCGGTCCGCACTAATTAAAAATAGTATTTAAGGCACGAGAATTTCTCGAAAAAGATTCATCTTTAGCTTCAGTCGATTGAATCTCTAGCTTTAGAACTTCTTTGTCTTCAATATTCTTCATAGTTGGAGGAGACCAACCAGTTACAATGATTTTCCAAGTTTTGTTGTCAATAGACTTCAAGAATGCAATCATCTTGACTTTCCAATAAGATTAATTTGTTCCATCAAGAACAGGAGGATGCATAGTGGAACCACATTCCTTCCATGATCGAAGCACCTCAGATAAAGGTGACCCACACTGATACCAATTGAAATTTTTGAAAATGGTTGTAAGCACTCAATAGATGTCTAACACAACATCTTGGTACATTCACAAACAACAACAAAAAATAAAGTAAAGGAAATTAAAACAAACACACCAAGTTTGTTAACCCAGTTCGACAATAAACCACCTACGTCTGGGCGGCAGTAAGCCGAGGAAAGATAATCCATGAATGTAAGAAAGCCAATTGATTACAATATTGTACTTATTTGTAAGGCAACAAAATTACAGTGACACATGTTCAGCCCGAGTTTGTTGAATATCTAGGCTCCCCCTAGATGAGAGACTCCCTTTCTTGAACTTAGGCTTCCCCTAAGTATATGAACATTAGTGATGAAACACTTAGCCTTCCCCTGAGTGAATGAGACTCCTTCTCACATGATAATATCTTTCTTTCTACTTGTGAACTTTCTTCACAAGAGAACTTAGAATTCCTTAAGTAATGAGAACTCCCTTCTCGATGCAAAGCAACTTAGGCTCCCCTAAGATTTGAGAAATCCTTCTCGATGAACAAAGTCTTAGACTCCCTCTAAGACCAAACAATCTTCATGAACAGTGATGAGAATTAACAAAGAACACACTGCCAAAAATGCAACATAGAGAACTTTGTCTTCATCGCAAAAAGAAAACTCTTACTGAATAAAGATGACATACAATATACTCAAAAAATGAATGTAGAGGCAACCTTAGCAAACGATTTTCTTGAGCATAAATAGCACAGCGGGAACAAGGAAAATAATCCCACAAAAAATTTTCAGCCCATCAGAAAGGAAAATATTTCATAAGAAATATTCTAAGAATATGATAAATAAGAAAAGAAATATTCTACAGAATCAGAAACTGAAAAGGTAACTTCTGTGACAAGATCCATCTGGGACAAGAGAAGAGGCAACTCCAAAAAGCTCAAGAAGGTGAAGCCAGGGAATATAAACAAATATATCTAGCCAATATCATATTTCTAACAGAATGTCAAATCTAAGCTTCAGTTTTTTTCATCTTCTCTCTTCAACATTGTTCGCCCCATGGTTTTGATTCAAAAAGTGGTTAAAATGATGAAGGAGAATGGTGATGAATGACTATGATGAATGGAGATGCATGATGGATTGATTTCTCTCTTGGTAAGAAAATTAGGCGATGCGTTAGTAGTAGATGTGTGCACACCTTGTGAATGTGTACAAGTTCTCTCAAGTCAGACCCAAGTAAAAATCTAACTTAGTTTCCTAGTAAGTCTAAGGTCAAATGCAGGGACTCTAGAATGTTCTAGTGCAGACTTTGTTTTGGATCTAATACAATTTTTTCCTAATTATCTGAGAAGTGTTGGTTATTTACACTAATCTACGACACACATATAAGAAGAAATAGAAGTGTAGAGGGATAAAGGGGTTTATGGATGAATGGTTTAAATTGTCAGTGGTATGTGTTGATTTCTTAGCAGAAATAAGAGGTCTAAATGAGCATAATTGAGATGAAATGAAGATGGTGTAGATGCTTTCATTAAGTCAAAAAATTTACAAACACACATAATTTCGAAGGTAAACATATGGAGAAGTGATAAATGGCCAAAGATAAGATTGAATTAAAGATAACAAGTTTTTATACAAACAATCTCAGGTTAATGAAATAAAATGGTGATTGGAAATGAAAGATAAAAAGGAAGAAGTCAAGCTGCAGAGTTCAATCTCTTGTCCCTTTTGGCTTGTTTTTAATGCTTGCTATACCAACTTAATGAAGGAGTTGAAGAAGATATCTTTCTCAAGCTTTTCTCTGACAACTCCTCTTGATCAACGGTGGTAATGATGTCTTCCCTCCTACTTCTTGCTTGCATTAGCAGAGGACTCTAACTACTAGTTTAAGAGAATTTCTAACTGTCTGGGCTAAAAAAGTGTCTAACTCTCTATTCTGCAAGTGGCTTTTCCTTTTATAGGTAAATCTCACCAACTTGGTGATTTGACTGCATTAATTTCCATAACCTGGGACAACCGTTTGCTACTTCTGAAATGCTTAGACACCGCCAGTCAGATACTCATACTTGCAAATGGTGATTTGACACGAACTGCACAAGCCAAATGTATCTTTCATGCGTTGAACATTCTCGGACGCATACCCCTTGTGTCAGCCTTAACTACAATATTTGGTAAATTTCGTTGATTCCTGTGTTGAAATGCGTTAGTGAAGCAGCTTTTTACTAAAAATTATACTTTTTTATGCGTTTATCACATTTATAGAATTTCATACATTTTCCGTCATAATGAGTGTGTTTATATCACTAAATATCATAATTATTCCAACTTTGAGAGAACAATAACTTGTATTTCTACAAGTTATCAAACATCATTTTCGAATGGGCTATGTTGCTTGCCCATTCTTCTTCCTCCTCAATTTTCCGTTAATAACATCAATTCTGAATTAAACGAAAAAATTGTCACAGACGTAATTTTGAGAATCATTATAATGAAATGGTATAATTGGCATGAAAAGTTTCTCCCTATCCCGCCTTTTATATATACTATAGATTTATGGACATAATTTGAATCCTTATTCATTTTTTAGAGAATTATATTTCTAGCATATTATTCATCAATTTATATTGGTTTCCATTCATCCTATTGGTAAATATTCCTGATGTAGTACTTAATTGCATATTTTGAATGAATGATGATATAGTACTATTGATATACTATTGACGTACTTAAAATGGATTTTGAATTAGAATTGATATACAATTGAAACACCAATGTTGTACTTCGATTGGAGATCACTTTGTATGATATATTTCTTATTTTGTATACTAACAGTATCATTGATACACTTTCTTCATCTCTCTAAATTTGGTCTATCAGTTAATTGGCCTACACAATATGAAATATAATGAATATATCAAATTGAATGTGATTGATATACCATCAAAATCATATAAAAAATTTGAAAACAGAACAAATTAACTTATATATTTTATATTTGGTACATCATTTGAGACAATTAACGTAATTAAGATATACCATCAAAACTAGATCAAGAATTCCAAAATGTAACACAAGTAACACCAAGGCATAAATTAGAGTATTGAAATCAAGCTAATCGAATGAAAAAAACAAAAAAAAAACAATAATATTCAAAATAATCGAACAAACAACCACTATAACATAATAAAAGTCATGGTATATCAATTGTATAAATGATATACATATTTAACTGATATTGCAAATATAGAGTATATCAGATATACATGCTAATAAAGAATAAGGATAAAATTGGAATATTAAAATACATAAATTACATTAATTTCTATTGCTATATTTACACATTTTGAAAACTATTGCTAGATTTACAAATATCATAATAGTTTTTTGCTTCCATTGCCAATTTCTATATACGCATTTTTGTGGGTGAATTTGGACCTCACAAGATAGGCCAAAAGTCAGGAAAAGATAAAGGAAGATAAATATTAGATAAAGATCTAAGCATATCTAGTCCTAACATATTAGCATTAGGAAAAATCTATCTCATCCTTATCATAAGAAGACAAGGTAAACTTTATCTCATTCTCTCTATAAATACATTATTATAACTTCATATGAGGGATCTGGAACTTGATTTGGGATTGACAAACTCTATGCGATAAAAGTCTCTTATGGTAAAAGACATTGGAGAGTTTCAACCGATAGTAAAAAACCAATCAAAAGACTCCTGGAGGCTAAAACAAACAAGATCAAGAAAGAATACTAGATTGAAAGATAAATAAAGCACCTTTCTACCTTGAAGATTTCAATTAAATTATGGAATCTCAAATAAGTTTGGTTTCAAATTTGAAATTTTCTAATGTTACATTAAAAATTAATAGCAATTCATTAATAATTAAATATGCCTGACATAGTGATTTTGTTATAATCTTTTGTCTTCTTAACGAAATTGTGTGCTTTAGGAAATAGTACTTTCAAGTGAAGGTCAAGTTCAAGCTTATATTATATAATATAAAAAGTTGAACCATGAATTCTAACTTGGGAGTGGAGACTAATGTTGTGGGTGAATTTAAACCTTACAAGATAGGCAAACAATCAGAAAAAGATAAGGGAAAATAAATACTAGATAAAGTGAATTTATCTAATCATATCTAATCCTAACTTATTAGGATTAGAAAAAATTTATCTCATCCTTATCATAAGAGAAAAAGGTAAACTCTATCTTATTCTCTCTATAAATACATCACTATAACTTCATATGAGGGATCTAGAACTTTATCTGGGATCGAGATCTTAACTTAATGATTAGCGCCCATGATGCTTGTTGGATGCAAAGCTAGAGGTCCTTCTAGGATCCTTGCAAACACTCACAAAGAAAGCTAATTTAGATCAAACTTTGAATCTATGAGGGTCACTCTTAGATCCTAAGACAACTCACTCCAGAATTAGTTTGATCAAGACTAATCCAATGAATTGATTTAAACATCAAATCTAAGCAAGATTCGAAAAATAAAGACAACACCAAAGGGTTGAATAAGCACAAGTTTTTTTACTATGGATAATCTGAGTTTTAAAGAATATTACAAGCCATTTTATAGGCCAAATGATCGTGGTTAGACCAAGAAACTCAAAAGTCATTCAAATACAATTAATTGCAAATTGTAGAAAATAACACCTAGAAACTTGAAACTTAATTGCATACTAAATTATAAGTCAAAATGCAAAACTAGAAATGTAGAAAGTCTTCAAATTGCCTTAAATATCTCATCTAGAAGGTGAAAAAATAGATTTGCACGTTTGACAAGGTTTGACATCACATTTCCCCATACATTGCACACTTGACAACATTTTATTCATAAAATCTGCACACTTTTTTTTTACCACCGTATCATCTTCAAACTATAGGACTTTTTCCGTGCCATCTTCATACCATTCTTTTCTTGACTTATTGAACTAACATTATATAAACTTTGATCTCAAAATTATTTGTTTGTTCTTGTAAATTTGTTAGTTTTTGAAGATGTAGTGTGAATGTCTCTTGAATCTTCTTTGCCTTGCTTCTTATAATTGGTCCTTTAGGTACATGAAATGGTTCAATGGTTGAATTCACATCACTTAAGAACTTCTGACTTCTTCTCGATTATTCAGTTCTTTTACTGATTTAGGCATCAGAGCCCTTTTTCTTTATTTTGCGGATCCTCTCTTTCCTAAATTATAAATTTATTATTGCTGTCACATGGAGGTCAGGTACATTTTATATGGCCAAAATTTGGCATTAATATGCCCAACTAAATATATATACTATATTAAATATATAATAGTGGCACCCTTTACAAATATTGGAACATCTAGAAATTAAATATATAGAATATTTTGCAATAGTACGATATATATTCCAAATTGATCATGTGAGATATTATAATATCAAGATGAGAACACACATAAAAAAAAAAATGTTTTTAAGTAGATGAATCAAGAAGAAACTTCTCCAAGAGTTGAAGAAAAGAAAGAGCTGGCTTAGTTGCCACTTCCTCCATGTGAACTTCATCTTCATCATCTCTTTCAGTCCCATAAACAACCTTTACATCCACTAGGGTTTCCTTTTCTTTCATGGAAGAAAGCTTGAATGTTGTTTTGAAGGAAGAAAATCCTCTTTTTAAGAGAATTCCTTCCATCACTTCTAGCCCAAATTCATGTTTTGTCTCATCAAGTTCTACAATCCTTTCCTTCTGTATTTTCACAATCTTCACACCTGCAAATCATTTTCTTCGGGTTTTTGTATGATTTATTTGAGAATATTTTATAAATTTAAAGTCCAATTATACACCATTTACTCCTTATTTTATATTCATTGCAAGAGTTGTGTCATGAACTAAATATTTGAGCTATATCTGTTTATAATATATTGGGAAAAAGTAATATTCATTCTAATACTTAACCTTTTTTTGGCTGTGTTAAATTACTCATTCACCTACATGCATGAGTCAATGGGTGATATAACATATTTTTAGAGTAGGAGATCTAAGAGGCTCTGTATTAAAATTCCTATAATATCATTTCCTTTTCAATTAATATTGATTTCCACTTTTTAAGTTTTTTACAAATTTTTAAGCACACAAGTAATGGAAAAAGTGATAGAGTGTTTATATAATTAAATTTATTACAACTCATCAACTTAAGCTTTTGAATCAATGAGTGATTTAACATTCTAAAATTATTTAGGGGTTCGTGTGATTATAACAATTTAGTAATTAAATTTATTACAACTCATCAACTTAAGCTTTTGAATCAATGAGTGATTTAACATTCTAAAATTATTTAGGGGTTCGTGTGATTATAACAATTTAGTAATTAAATTTATTACAACTCATCAACTTAAGCTTTTGAATCAATGAGTGATTTAACATTCTAAAATTATTTAGGGGTTCGTGTGATTATAACAATTTAGTTTTAAGTTTTTTATTTTTATAAATTAAGCTTACAATGACTTCTTCAACTTGTTAGTTTCTTTAATTTCATGTCTTATATCTTAGGAATATTTTCAAATTCAAAACTATGTTTTGAAAACTAAAAAAAAAAGAGTAAATTTTAGCATGAAAATCATGGGAGTTAGAAAACAAGGATATATAATTTTCAAAAACAAAAAATCACATAGTTAATTAAATGGAGACTTAACTTTATATTTTGTGTCTTTAAGTTATAACTAACTAGATATGCCTCATACACATGAGTTCACCATATAATTTCACACAAGGATTCAATTCTCAAGATTTTTCTAACCCATCAAATTATTGAAGGGTGATCAAATGATTGCCAATGGAAATTACAAAAGCTAATCTAACCATTCACAAATATTATCTCATAGAAATAATTATATATATGAAAAATGAACTCACCACGGCCAAGATGGAAGAGCAAGACAGAGCCAAGGCCACCATTTCCATGAATGAGCTCAATTTTTTCAACAGTATTAGGCATGAGCTTTGGAATGATAAATCTTAAGTCTTTAACCAAAGCTTTCCAAAGGGTTTCAACTCCAACCCTAACTTTTGCTTGAGCTCTAGCTTCCTTAACCATGCCTTCTCTTTTGTTGGTTTCCCCTTGTAAATTACAAAGACATTAGTTTTTGTTTATAAAGAAGAGATATTACATTTTTGGGACAAGAGATCAGCACGTGTAGATGACAACTCAACACACAAAGCAAATTGGCTTCTATTTAATTTATTGTCGTTTAATCACACATGGTGTTTGTTTTTTTGTTGCTTTTGCACATTGTTCTAGGGTTTGGTTTTTGGAGAGTGATTGAGAGCTGTGGAATCTTGTGAGTACTTGAGTATATGCATGCATCCATGAAATGTATATTATATATCTTATAAACAATTGAATGGAAGTGTTTACTTCATTCTTATCCGTTTGTTTGAAAGACAATTTTGTTATTGATGTGCTTGAAAATTGAGGCTGAATTATAATCCTTATTAAAAATGTGTTAAGCTATAGAGGAGCGGGTTGTAATGGTTGTTAGGAACTTAGCAACAACCTTTCCCATCACACTTATTTGAGGATGAAAAACCCAAGTAAAATGAAAGGTGATGAATTTATCGTATGTAAATTCAATTCAATTTTACATTTATCATATGTAAATTAAATTAAATTTTACATTTTTTATCATATTTAGTGTGGGAGAATTGAATCTTTGACCTCGAGGCACCATTGTTACATTCTAATTTTTTGTTTAATGTTAAAACATTCAAATTGGATCGACACATCAAAATGAATTAAATGTTTTGTTTACAAATGCAACATTTTTAGTTACTTTTGTTTGATGTAGAGTTATGCTTGTATTTATCAAGTAATTACTCAATCAATTGAGTTATGTTTGACATATGTTTCAATCTTGTATTTATATTATTATTTGGAGAGTTACTAAATTACTAACCTATTAATAGAAAATTGGTTATGCATTTTGTGTTGTATCACATTTTTTTAAGAGTTATCTTTTTCTATCTTTTTTTTGTTTTGATCTTAAGTTGAGGATAGAAAAAATATCTAAGAGTTTTGTCAGATTCGGATAGTTCAACGACGTTGTTCTACTTGAATTAGTTATTATATCATATTGAGATGTTTGTTGTAGTTTTCTTGCAATCCGTGTAAGGGAGATAATTGTCTTTAAGACGATGATTTGTAAGGGTGTCTCGACTCCCTATTGCCTTCACTACAATAAAGCTTGAATTTCATGGCATTTTAAAATTATCACAACTATAATTTGTGATAGTTATTGTGAGTCGTAGTATTTCTTATAAAGGTGTCAATATCAATGATACTTTTTGAAAATTTTTATAATTGGACTTTTATTGACAAATAAATAATTGTCAACAATAAATAGTTACTAACAGTTATAAACTGTCACTGTCAAGTTTACTATGGTATGTTATTCTTGTCATAAATTGATTGAAAATTGACTTATTTCTGTATCATTATGAGTATTGATGATAGTTATAAAATGTCAAGAAAGAATATATAGTTACAGCTTTTTCTTGTCAAGAATATTGAACCATGACACTTTTTAAGAGTATGTGACATTTTTTTTCTTATCAAGAGTATGTGAACCTTGACAATGTTTTATGTCAACAAATATTCAATCATGTCACATTATTATTGTCATTGCAATTTATATTATGACACTTTTGTATTGTCAATAAAATTCATGTATTGATAGTTCGTTATTTCTTTCAACCCTGTCATTACATACACTACAAGAAATAAAGGATGCAATAGCTAACGAAAAAGGCTATAAAAGACTTTTCATAGCCTTTTTTTGAAGGTCCTGACAACCCATGTTATTAAAAGTCTGGGACTTTTTATAGCCTTTTTGTAGAGCTATAATGAATGCTATAATAGAATATGAAGATAGAGCATGTATACATGGCTATGCAAACATTCAATAGCATTAGTCATTAAAGCTATCTTTAAAATATTATAGCTTGCTCTCAATGCTATCTTTATTATATAATAGCTTTTTCTTAATGCTTTATTTGACATATGATAACCTTTTTTTAAGGCTATTATATCATAATATTTAGTTTTAATCTTATGTTATAACAAACAACATTAGAATTATGTCCATTTACATTACAAACACTTGTTTTAAGTTAAATAAACATATGAAATAATTCACAATGTATGCATTAAATACAATGACTTCCTTTCATTATTGAAATTTAGTAATCAATTTACATGAGAAACAAAAAAAATTATCCAAATAATACAAAAAATACACCAAATATAATTTTCAACCATACAAGGTTCACAAAATAAAAAATTCATCAAGTTTTGAAGATTATAGTATCATGGAATTGAGTTTCCATCTTTGATCTTCATCTACCTACATAAAAAGTGAATTAACATCAGATTGGTTCCCAAAACCACAATTGAGTGTTAAGATTATATAAAAAGTACCCAATTGTCATTTTGACTCTCAAACAACCTAAAAAAATATGTGGTTCATTAATAATCGATAAAGTTATGTAAACACAATTCAGCACCACTTTTATTACAAAGAAGTCTAGAAATATTTATTACTTTCAACAAACTAAGCAACAAAAAATTGATCAATTCAGCACCACAACAACTCACTAAAGATGCAACCAAATTTCCACATATTTGGGTAACAATATCAACCAAAGATAATATATTAAGGCCAATCAGCTGCAGTAAAAAAAAAAATCCATGTCCTAAGTGACTAATTACAACACCTACTCAGACAAATTTAAATAAAAAATCAGAATATGTGAAATTTAAGAACTTACACAAACTTGTCTTAAATAAATATAAAGTCCTTTAATTAATAAGTCAAAATCAAATCACGTACCTCACTTTTTTAAGAATCATTTGTATACCACCATCTTGACCTGTAAAAGACTATTCAATTGAAGGGAGAAGAAAGAAAAGAATGTTAAAATCAAGAATCTAAATTCCACGATACAAGATAACAAAGTAATCAATAATAGTTTTTTCAAATAAACGAACTTATTAAAATGAAAGAGGAAAAGTAACACACAATAACATCGAGTGGGTTTTATTCTGCGAAAGATCTGGGCGAGCATCGAGTTCTTCACAGTGGGGGAGTTTTGGACCGAATCGAGGATCGGATCAAGACTTGATCGAGTTTTGGACCAGATCGAGTTCTTTTACCGGATCAAGAGTCGAGATCTAGCATAAAATTTTTACTTTTAGCATGAGATGGTACCTGCAATTACCTATTCGAATGATACCCATAAGAATTAAATTCGAAAGCATGAATGTTCAAGAGTTGATTGAAGTCAAAACATAAAACTGGTTTAAAAGGGTGGGAGGATCCAGTTGAAGGAACTCTTAACGAAGAGCATCCATGAGCGCATTCGGATCTTTCCGATTTCATTATGACCGAAATACAACATACACATTCTAACAAATAGTTATGCAAATTAACACTAATTAACGACATGCTTCGATAAATAAAACACAAGGGAATGAGTTCTCATATCAGTTGAAGACTCTCTTCAAACTTTGAACTCAAAGCAGCAGAAGAACCTCTACAAGCCGTATCGCCCAGCAAATCAGTTGGTAGTGGCAGCACGATCGTTTACATAAACGGCAGCAACACGAACAGTCACAAACAAGTAAATAGCAAGGACGACACCACCAATTGGAGCCCTTGGTATTCTCGGAGTGAGAATCCAAAGTGTGGTCTTTGGTGAATTTGGTAGAGGTAGGAGGAAAGACAGATCATGTAGACGATAAGCAAGTGGGAGAGAAAGAGCTATTGTAAAGTAGGGATGCTTATCATTTAGATGAAGCTACACGATCGTGTAGGTTTTACTAAGCGATCGTTTAATAAAAGGTAGACGATCGTTTACAAAACGTGGCACGCTATGCGATCATTTAGGAAAGCTAAGGGATCGTTTAAGGAAAGTCGTGCAATTGTTTAGACGATGAGCTACTATCGTATAGGCTCTCAAGCTAGGTGATCGTTTATGTTTTCGCATCGATTGCGAATTTTCAAATTTTTTTGCCAAATGAAAACAATTTTCATTTTATTCATTGGTTACTATAACCGAATGCGGCTACTCCCACTAACGCACGATTGAGGAGAATAATACGACCAATTATCTAATAATTAACCAATTTAATAATTAATGAATATAATCATATTATATTCTTACCCTATAGTTTGATATCACATATCTACTATAGTAATTTCTCCTCCACTTGATATAAATCATATTTATATCTAATTTCCTCTCAAATAATGTATCTCATACATTTAACCAATTATATCATATATAATTAACCAGTTCAATTATATCATATATAATCGAACTCTCTCTTGTCAATTTGAACATTTCAAACTGACCCAAATATTGATTCTCGACTTTATCCAAGCTACCCAGGAGACCTAATGGATCTGTAGCTCGAAGCTCCAACGGTTCGTGAATAGTTGACTAAACTCTTTAGCCACGAAATTCACCATCCGTTAACTATCAAGCATTCCACAAAAGACCAACAACTGAACTTTTCTTACCACAAACATATTTCTGTGTCCATCGGATATAACCAATCATATGTACGATGACACTTTACAGATACTCGTAAGTACAACTGAGCCAATTTACCGTTTTTCCCCTGTAGTTACATCTCACTCTTTAAGTACCACTCATTCCTCTAATGAACAATACAACATAGTTCAACTATGTGTGAACACCTCTTGGGCCAAGAGAAGGTGTGTGGCGCCACATCGTTCAAGCCCTGGAATCAAACCTTAAAAAAGCTATCTATTTACTTACCCTTGCCTCGGGGAATGAGTGAATTCCATCTTGTGTAGCTGAGTTCCCAGCTCCCAAATCAGANGCGTTTTGCCCCTGTAGTTACATCTAACTCTTTAAGTACCACTCATTCCTCTAATGAACAATAAGTCATAATCCTACTATGATTGAGTCCTCTATTTACTTACCCTTGCCTCGGGGAATGAGTGAATTCCATCTTGTGTAGCTGAGTTCCCAGCTCCCAAATCAGACGAATCCCCAAAATGGTAAGCTTGAATCGGCGACCTAGCCACTTGTACCCATACAAATCAAAGGACCGCCCTCAATGGCAGGAGTTCCTAACTCACTCAGGATGGAGATCATGGTACGTATGGTCATCCTAGTGAAGTGAATCTCTGTCATGAACGGTGTTATATAACGAGATGTTAACACTTCGTGGTCAAGTCTTATACAAACTCTTTATATAGGATGCCTCCACTCGCATGTCCTCTACACGAATAATCAGGATTAGACCATCTGTGACAAGTCATGACACTTGTGACCATTCCATAAAGCGGGCCGCATCCGTAGCGTTACCAGGATAAAGTTTTCCTCCTATATCCATATACTACAGACCATGTTGGTTATCACTCAAGACATGATCCGCTTGTATGTCACAACATACATGCTTAAGTTACATACAGACAACCAGAGATTTTGTATTTATTGGTTTGTGGTAAAGCAAATAAAATATACAACTTAGCAAAATCAAGATGTGAAGTAAATATCATATATTATACAACACAAGCGTTCGTACAAACTGTTTACAAACTATAGGACACGAGACTTTAGGACATCAACCCCAACACCAATCACTAACCTCGAATTGTTAGCTTCAAGTATCTAATAGTTTTGAGAGAGAGATAGAGATGGAGAGAGTTGGTAGATAAAGTGCCAGAGTGAAATCCATAAAACCTAAAATTTGAAATTGAAACACAAAAGAGGAAGAAGAAGAAGAGTGCGTGTTCTTACCTACAAAAGAAAATCTTCTTCATGTAACTTGCGAGCCCTAGATTTTTGGAGTTGAGGAAATGAAAATTTGCAGATGCTATTAAGAGAGGAAAAAAACAAGGTTTCATCTATCTTCTAAATTTTTGCGCTTAACAGTTGACAATCGTACCATTACCAAGATCGGTGGGGATGGATTTGAGGCCTGGCCCTAAAAAGGGATTAATATGAAATAAGAGTCCATATTCAACAAGGTAGCTTTAACGGTCTCGTCGATGATGAAGATTGGGTTCTATGAGAAGAAAGAAAAGTTGAGATTTGGGAGAAATAAAGGTTGAGATTTGAGAGAAGGAAGATCTAGGTTTTTTGTCTAGAGACGAAGAAAGGAAAGGACGAGAAATAGTGAAAAAGAAAGAAAGAATTTTACGCGTCAGGTGGATAATTAAAAAATTTTAAAGTGCGTCCCCCAAATTTAATTTTTAACAATTTCCACATTTTTTTTTTTGGGATTCCATAGCCTATTGTTAAAAAGGCTATGTCCAGAAGGTATCATAAGCTCTATTTGTTGTGATTTCCATAATCAATTAATCCTATTTAAATACAAAAAATAAGCACAAACATAAAAGGATTTAAAATATATAATGATAAAGTTGTTAATTTTTTAACAAATAGATTGACTAATAAATATTGGTAAAGGTTTTACAAGAAGTAAGTTAAGTATAGTACACTGCAACCAAAGTTTTGCCACTAATCCTACAAAAAATCTTATAAACATATCAGTTGCTTCGTGGCTTCACTTCGTGGCTTAACTGCTCCAATGAATTCTTGCAAAACCTAGGTAGAAAAGAAAAAATCATTTTAGAGTTTGGCTTTACACATCAATATTGACAAATTTTTTCAACTCATCAATCTTGCTTAAAAAGTGTTCAATGAATCTAATATCAAACTAAATGGAATAGTTCTAAGGGTTATAACTAAAATACAATATGTAAATAAGTTTTGAAAGGAGTTTAAAGTTGTTCAAAGCATAACACAATTTTAAATCATAATGCATACACAGTGAATCCAATCGCAGACTACAATAGAGAGTTTCCAAGAGTTATAAACTAGTTTCAATATTTAAAAAGAGTTTAAAATGAACTAATAAAGTTAAGTTACCAATATGCCAATAGTTACAATATGCAAATAATCCAAAGTTCTAAGGAATCCAAAAGTCTATAGAGATAAAAATGTACATTTAAAAATGAGATGTGTTGGGTGAAGGAATGGAACTGCTTGCGCAAGCGTGTGAATGTCGTGCAATTGATTTTCAATTTTGAAAAACACAAAAATAAAGAAGTTTGCATACAAAAACATACAAGAGGATAAACATTATAAACTCTAAACATGTTGTTCTACTAAGAGGAAGGAAAGAAGTACTTACCCTTATTGAAACCTATTCTCAGATTTCCTCCCCAAAGGTCATGATCTCAGCACTGCATGAACACAACAACATTTCCAACGAACAGGACAACACCATGCAACGACCTTGCTATTTTCCAACAAGGAATAAGAAAGTGTGGTCTCCTTCAAGCTTTTGGGAAGGAAAAAGTTTATAAAGATGATATGAGAATTTTTCTTTTAGGGAGATATATTCTTGAATCAGTATTTTCATGTCTGTTTTCTCCCCCCTCTTTTTACATTCATACAGAATCAAAGGTGAGGATGGAGTGAGGGAGTAACTCCCACGTGAAAACCAACGAGTAACTCCCCTGTAATCGAGAGTTATTAATTTTATAAAAAATATAATTAACTAACCCTTAGTTAATTAACTATATATTATGCATTCTAATCATATTAAAATGCAATATCTCTTATAACCTATAGTTTTAATATGAATCTCGTTCACATTAATTTTAACCTATTGTATTATATGAATCTTATTCTTATAAATAATATTTAAATCTTATTCAAATATTTATCTCTCACATATTATATAGTTTTAATTATAAATCATATTTATAATTAATTATATACTATAATGTATTAATATATATCATACACTACAAGAAATATCAGTTTCCATAACATTTCATTATAGCATTTGTCAAAAATACTATGGAAAAGCCGCCCCCCCCCCCCCCCCCCCCCAAAAAAAAAAAAAAAGAAAAACGAAGAGGCGCGCACGGTTTAACTTATGGGTAACATTTCTTAAATTCTTTTCCCTCTATTTTACATTTTTAGTCTCCTGCAACAATTCTTCTCTCTGTATCAAATCCCTATTTCCTCCTTCAACCCTTTAGTCTATTCTTCTCTGTAAATTTCAAATCCCTAATCCCCTCTCCCATTTTCCATGCTAATTCTTGTTGCTAACCCTGATCTGGGTTGAATATGGAGAACGAGACTATGACAGGTTTGGCAGAGGATAAAATAACAGAGGTTGTAGTGGCAAGGCGATCGTGGTAGTGGTCGTTGTTGCGAAGGGAGCCGTGATGATAAGGAAAAGTGGGTTCCAGTCACCAAGCTCGATCGCCTTGTCAAGGAAGTTTAGCTTCAATCACTTAAGAAGATTTACCTCCATTGTCTCCCAATAAAAAAGAACTTCATCGTCGATACTCTTATCGGCCTCACCTCAAGCATGAGGACATGGAGATCATATCCTTGAAACATGGTCGGGAAGAGGACTAGGTTTAAGGTCTTCGTTTAACTGTCACTTTATAATCCCTGCTTCTCGTGGTGTTGGTATTGTCACTAGTAAGCTTTCCAAGAGGTGCTTCAATTCACTGGTTTTATTGAGAGGTTTTTACTTCTTCCAGTAGATCAATTAAGACACTTAAAAACTTTGTGAAGGTATATCATAATATGATGTGTATAAATATATATATTAATTACTTTTGTTGAATATATGATTGAAATATAAGGTGTTCATTATTATAATGCGTAACGATCTAACTTTTTATTATACATTCAAGACGCTACTACATGCATGCATATGTTTGACAATATATTTTTCAAAGGAAAATTTAAATAATAAATAAAAAATACCAAAACTTTTATTTCATTAAATGAAGTTTTAAAATAATAAAATCCTAAAAACAAATCGTTCGGGGTACCCCTGACTCTAATTTAAAACAAAATGAGCAAATAAATAAATTAATAAGTGAAATAACCAGAGTTTGAAATGCTAGACTCCTAAACCAAAACATATCAAATAAATAGAAACATGAGTGCGAAAGTGATATCGTATCCCAATGGCCAGGGTCACGGATCCCTATTGCCTTCGCTGATTTATCTTTACCTTTACCTGAAAAAAAAAAACATGAAGAGGAAATGATGAGTATATATATATAGTAAGAGACCCACTACTGGGCCCACTAGATGAACTATTAGACTTCCTATCGGGACTAGATGCACATTACGCATCGTAGGCATAGGTATAAAGGGCAAATCCGGAGGCACACTTTCATAGGTAGTGCCCCAGAGGGACATAATCATAAACATAAGGGGTGATCCCAAGGGAGCATCGTACATAGGCATAAGGTCTGAGCCTAAAGGCTCATTACATGCAATGTGCATAGCCAGGTAAGAATACTAACAATCACTATAGTTCAACTTAGGCATAAGCATACAGTCATAGTCATAAATCATGCTTAAGAGATTTTAAAACAGTCTCTAAATCCATCCATCAATCAAACATGCATCAAAACATAATATCAAGATTTCCATCGCATAAACATAACCTTCCACAATCCCAACCGACCATCAAGCATGTCATAATATTCCAAGCCAACATAGAAACTAAATCTTAACACATACTTGGGTTTAATGACGAATCGGCAGTAGGTAACTTACCTTAAAGTGCAATTATCCAAATCAACTAACTTGTATATGAAGGGAAACCATCGAAGGTTTTTGTGCAGAAGCGGGGATTGATCTCATTTTTCATTTTCATAGAATTTTAGAATTACAGAATAAAAGACAAAGAGATTATGCATTATATCTAAATTTTACAGCATGTATTTGAGGGAAAAAAAGGAAGAAATATACATTACCGTTGAAGAACACTTCTTCATGTTTCCCTCAATCTGGAACACCACCACAACTGGAACCTTCTGTATTCTCTAGAATTGAGAATCGGCAAGAGTTGTGGGTTCTGACCTAGATTTGGAAGAGGGAGGAGAGATTGAGAGGGAGAAGAAGAACCTTTCTTCTCTGAGTATTTTTAGGAGAGAAACTGAAAGTTTTTTTAGTTCCTCAAATGGTGGAAGAAGACAACTAAACTCCCAACCCTACACTACACATTTTCCTAAGAGGGTTAAGGGGAGGCAGTTGTAACTCCCTCCTTTTAATTAAATTAAATATTAATTTAAATTAAAATAATGATATATATTATATATATACTATACATACTATGGCTGTTTTCAAATATAGAAAAATGAACCAAAATATTTACAAAATATAATAAAATTTTAGAACTAGGAATTATAGGCCTTGATAGACATTGATTGACTTCTATCAGTGTCTATCGGTGACATTGATAGGCAATGATAGAAGTCTATTAGTGTCTATCAGCATCTATCATTCATAATTCTAAAATTTTGTTATATCTTGTAAATATTTTCAATAGTTTTACCATTTGAAATAATTTTTCTATATATTATATGTTATATCAAATACAACATAAACTTATAGTTTTATATTGTATCAAATAGAATATAACCTATAGTTTTACCATCTCTCAACAACGCATGATATTTAATATAAATCATATTTATACTAAAATCAATTATATGAATCTCATCCATATAATTAATATTCTAATCATATTCAAATATTTAATTCCTCTTAACTATTTATAGTATTTAATGTAAATTATATTTATATTAAATTTATTTATATGAATCTCATTCATATAATTAGTATTTGAATCATATTCAAATTCCTCTCAAAAGATTTTATATTATAATGTATCAAATACATTATATTAATTATATCACATATAAATAATTTAATTAATTATATCATATATAATTAATTCACTCAATTAGTTTGAACACTTAAAATTAATCCAAAATTAATTCTCATTTAAATCCTTGTTGAGCTATAAAGGAGACCTTATGAATCTATAGATTGAAACTTCAATGGTACTTGGATAATTAATTAAACTCCTTAATTATACCCAACATCCATTAACTATCGATCACTCCGCTAAAGACCGATAGCTACATTCTTCATACTACATATATATTTCTATGTCCATTAGATATAACCAATCAACAGTGCGATGATCTTTCATAAATTGTTCGTAAGTACAGTGGGCCAAATTATCGTTTTTCCCCTGTGAATACATTTAACTCCTTAAATACCACTGATTCCTCTAATGAACAATAAGTCATAGTCCGACTTTCGATTGAGAGTATACTCATAAAATAACAATTATTTTATCAATAACAATTTGGTTATACAATGTTTACAAACTACGAGAATACAAGAGATTTAGGACACCAAACCCAACAATCCAAACAGTATACACCTTGAATCAACCCTAGCCAAGAACCAAATTTAATTAAAATTTAAGGTCAATTTCCCAATCTAAAATAACCCCCAAATTGCTCCAATCAAAATAACCAAAATTAAATCCAAACACTTTTGAACGTTCACTGAACAAGTGGTTCAATCTGAAACCACTTCAAAGCTTCAACCAAATAATCCAACCAAACAAGAATAAAAAACTTATTTTACAACATCCTTAACATTCGGGAAATTTGTAAGGATGACCCATTTTTTGGGTCCAAAATGTCAAATGACCCATTTTTAAAAAATAATGTCAGTTGAATCGCCATACCAAATTACATAAATTGCCCTCACAAGTACCTCACGAGGTAAGTCTCGCTCTCATCTGATTGAACACTCTCGCTCTCGCTTGAAATTTCCTGGTTTGATGTGATTGCTCGTCAGTGTACGAATGATTTGACAATTTTCACGACTGAAGCCTCAAATCAATAATACCTAAACACATTACAATGGTGATTTCTTTAAACTCTAAACTCCATTTTAATGGTGATTACTTCTCTGGTTTTCGATGACGTTTTGTTGAACAGAGATTTTTCGAACGGGGATTTCCAAGATGAGGCTTTTTCAAAACAGAACAGGTTTTTAGAAAGGTGTTTTATTATTTTGAGTCTGTTTAATTATTTTTGCTGTGTTATTTCTGGAAAGGTAGCATTACGAAATTTTGTATTAGGAGAGAGAGAGCGAGAGATAGAACGAGAGTGAGAGATAGCAAGAGTAAGAGAGAGCGAGATTAAGAGAGAGCGAGATTAAGTGAGAGCGAGATTAAGAGAGAGAGCGAGATTACGAGAGAGAACGAGATTAAGAGAGAGCGAGATTAAGAGAGAGAGCGAGATTACGAGAGAGAGCGAGATTAAGAGAGATCGAGAGTACACTTCAATTGCTTGTACAACTTAATGACAAATGTTCTCTTACTTTCTAGGATGACAAAAAAGTGTCTACTTATTCGACATAGAAGTGATTGGGATGAGAATGAAATTTCGTATATTAGGGGAGAGTTGATAGGAACCATTGTGTCTGTAGAACTTAAATCTCACATTTACAAGGTTACAAATGTTAGTTCTTCAGAATTTCATCTTATACTGAGAGTTAAATATAAGTTTGAATATGAAGTCCCTCCACAATACATTAGAAATGATGATGATGTTCGCTTCCTTCTTTTCCGAAAAAGCTTAGTAGACTTCAGTTATCTGTAACGCTGAAATCGAATTAGGACGAAAAAATTAGAATGAGGTTTGGAAATGTAAGTTATGATCACGTCACAGTAGTGAAGTAGGGATGGTATTGTGACAGTCAATGGCTCCAACCAATTCCACCAGCTTTGTCATTGATGTGTATGACGGAAGTCAATCGAACATGAATATATGGCCTCTGTTAATGTCCATTGCAAGGACCATTCAGTGCTTAATAGTATTCATTTTTGTATACACGAAATCCACATATGCCCATTTGACATCGAATTTAGCTGTGACGTAGTCCTTGTACGTGTCTTCATCATCCCATGCTAGGGCAGCCTTCAATCTCGTCTTATTCTTTATTCGTTTAAATATCCCACCATGAGCATTAAGGTGACTCTATCAAATAAAATGAGAAGTTAAGTAATGAAATATACTATGGTAAAATGACTATGCACAACAAAATAAATCAAAATTAACTGTTACATCAATTGGTAAGATTGTGAACTTGTGCATACACATGTCAGGTCGGGTATAAAATTTTTCTTTCATAAAATGAAATAAAATATTTATGGTCTATATAAAAAATTACTATGTTAGTAAAAGTATAAGATATCCAAATGTAATGAAGTCAAGACTAGGATGCTTACATCGCACTCGACCCACGAACTGAGTTCAATCAATTCCTTGAAAAATTGATTGGCAAGTGGTTTAAACGAATTCTCTTGAACCTCATTATCGGTATTCTCATCTGAGATCCAACCCATCATTTCTGTAAAGATATTAAGTAGAACATCATGTGCTACGTTGTAAGCGATAATCGCTCTGCACTTGGGAGAGGATACTTAACCACACTTTTCTTCTTTACTTTAGCTGGAGATGTATATTTATCAATAACTTTTCTCTTACGAGTAGTTCTTCGAGATTCCTACATAAACAGATAACAAAAAATTACTCATCAAGAAATATAAAAATATAAACAAAGATTATTGATCAATAAATTACTCACCAGTGTAATTCCTTCTATGGTTGTAACAATACAAGAAGTGTCGGCCTCTGGGATGTCAGACATGTCAGCCTCTGTATATGGCATGGTAAGTCAGACATGTTGGCCTCTGTTCGTGGGACGTCGGCCTCTATAGGTTTGACGTCAGTGGGTGATGTTGTGGTGGTATCAGGCTCTAGAGGGTGAATGGGAGTAGGTGAAGTGGTTGTATTTTGAGGCTCTACAGGGAGATGGGAGTATTAGAGGCAGTCGCATCAGTGGTATTAGGATCCTAAGATGGGATCGATAACCTTGTCGTCTCCTCATTCACCGTGGAACCCTTCAATTAGTAAAGTAAAATGATGAGTTCACGAACATGTAAAACTAAACACGTAAAGACATAAAATGATAGTAAATGCAAACCTTGCACATAGACTGCAACAGTGACAGGATGACCGACAATTGTCCTTTCATGTTTGTCATGTTTTCCTCCATATTGGATACACGACTATCTAAACTCGATATACGACCATCCAACCTCGATAGTGAGCTGTCAATGGTTCGAATGTATGAATAAATAGAATCGTTGGGATTGGTTCCCTCCCTGTGGGCAGCACACTCAGGACACTCTTCATCCATAGATGACTCTCTATGGGAGTCCACAAGATGGACATCAAATGGGTTCAACTCGTCCTCATCGCATATGTCCCCCACTACATCATGGAACATATCATCACTAGATGTGTATATCCCTCCTTCCACCCTTCTACATTCAGCATCCTCGTGCTTAGAATGCTCGTGTTCATCCTCTCCCTCCACCCTTCCACATTCATCATTGTTACCTCCACGATGATCATCACCGTCGCTTTCAGGACTACCCCCACTACCTGACTTATTATCACTTTCAACACTATCATCATTGGCACCTAGATCAAATATAGGTCGTCTGTCCACTGGGGTATCCCGAAACTCCCTTTCAACGTCTGTCATGACAATACCCTCTTTAACCTTTATCTGCATTAACAGCTCAGTAAACTGGTTAGTGTAAATTTAACAACCAAATAAACATATTATGCATAGAGTAAACGTACATTGTTAGACTTGAATATCTCTCTCGAGTACTTTGAAGGACATTGAGTGGGAGCATGACCATAGTAATATACGAGGCAAAGCCACCTTACTCCTTCACTTTACAATGTTCCCAGCTATCAATGCAACTAGGATCTCGTACGTCTATACCTAAATAAAATTTAACATATATTAAGAACAATTGTAATGTTAAATCAAACAACACGATTATTATGTTAAGTAAATTTACCTGGACGCTTGTGGAAATCCACGCAAAGAGTACTTCACGACGTAATTTTTATTTCCTTTCACATTCATCTTGTATAGACTACTCTTATCATTCAATGTAGTCTTTAAGAGATCGAGTGTCCTCTCTCAAAAAATGGTGTCCTAGTCTAGACTATTATAGTACTCTATGTTTTGAACGTCATTAAAACAATTAAGGTCCACTGCATTTTCTGTTTGTTATTTCCCATCATTGCAACCTCAGTATAGTAGACTGATGTGATCTTTATAGCATCCTCGTCATTTCAAACTCCAACTCCTTGTATTTTTCTTTTAGTAGACGGACATATAAGGTGTCCTTCGTCACTCGATTACCAAAATACTTGATTACAAGTTCATATGAGGACTGCTCATTCTGATCAACTTGCGTAGGGGATCAGCACAAATCAATCATCAACAAAAAATCATCCTTCGAAAAAATTGACGACCTTTCCATAAATAGAGAATGAGATTGAGTCAGATCTTGTGCTCTTCACTTCTCTCAACAACATATGATGGATAATTGGGTCATTAAACACCATGTCAACGTCTACAAATCGCCCAAAAACTATACTTTTGAAAATCTCTAACTACCTTGGGGTAAGTTCCTTCTTCATAATCTCGTTCGCATTAGCAATGTAGGCCAAGCTCATTATTTGATCGGGAAATCGGTCAACTACGAGTATTCTGAAACGTGTTGACATCTTAAATCACTCCTACATGAAAAAAAGATTGAATCAATAAACTCTTTAAAAAAAAAAAATTGTAAAAAACATTATGTTTAAGTCTCGCTGGTATTGCTCTCATTGGCTTCGCTCTCGTTGGCTTCGCTCTTGCTGGTTTCGCTCTTGTTGGTGTCGCTCTCTAGTGTCGCTCACATTCTCTCTTTTTACTTGTCTTCAACCACAGAAGACATCGAAAACATATTTATAAACCCTAGAACGACCCATCCTTTCTGGTGTCATTCTCTCTAGTATCGCTCTCGCCAATTTCACTCTCACTTATCTTGCTCACAAACTCTTTTTACTCGTTTTCCACCACAGAAGACAAAAAAACCATACGTTCACAATATTTCATTATTTCTAAACCTAGAACGACCCACAAAACCCCATTATCGATTAGTTTAAGACATTTTCAAGCACAGATTGAAAGATTTATCGATCAAATTTGATTTGTCGGCGGCAATGGAATCGTTTGCGAGCCCAAATGATGGATTCTAAAAAGTTTTTAGTTTATGAGTGATACGAAGCTATTATGGTTGGAAAATTTGAAGGAAGAGTTTTTAGTTTTGGTTGGTAAATTTGAAGGAAGAGTTTTTAGTTTTGGTTGGTTTTCACAAAAATGGTAAGAAGATGAAGAAGTAAGGGCGTAATTTGGTATGACGATGGTATCGGCAACATTATTTTTTAAAAATTGATAATTTGATATTTTGGACCAAAAAATAATCATCCTTACAAATTTCCCTTAACATTTCAAGTGGCCATAAAACCTCAAATACTTACCAAAAGAAAACGTCGAACACCCAAAACAGTCACACAGCGCTCCAACACTCCTTAATCTCCAATCTAGCACTTAAATATCATTGGTAAATTAACCTAATCTAAAATCAAATGGGTATTCAATATATTTCAAGAAACTAAAAAATCCAACAAGATCAATCTCATAGAACTCACCCAAATGGAGCCCCGACGAAATTCACAGAGCGACGACGATCGACAGAGACGTGCGACATTGCAGCGACTGGGCTCCAATCGGCATCAATGAAGACCGCGACGACGAGATCTGGAAAGAAACTGATGTGGTAAAAGCGAAGGCGGCAGTGCGACCTTCCAACGACGACAGTGGAATTGACGGCGGAGACGTGCGCCACTGGTGATGGTGACGATCGGAGCTGGTGCTGACGGTGTGACTGAGAGAGACGGCAGAAGGAGAGGATGCGTGGGGGGCTGCGGCTGAATGTGCATGAAGATGAGAGTCTCTATTCTTTTCTCTTTTTTTTTTTTACTAAAATATATATATTTAAAAGGTAAAATAAACCCTAGTTGACTGGTCAAAGGCCAATTTATATATATATATATACATATTCTTTTTTTGCCCTTTTCAAATCTTAATCTTCTACCATTTAAATTCTAAAACCCATATCTTTTATCACAAATCCCTAATTATCTTTTCAAAATAATTTAATTTGGCCCCAAAATCTTAATGAATTAAAGGAAAATAATCCGAAATTACTTAGAATAATTCCAATATCTCAAATCGTTTAACTATTAACTCCAACAATTCCATAACAAATTAATCTAATTAATTATTTTTTCGAATTTGGCTTCAAAACTCAAAATTAAAGAGAATATTACATCCAGTAATCTAGGAAAATTATTTTAAATTCATATAAAATTTTGAGATGTTACATAATGTGTTGTGTTCATTTGTTTCTTTCTAAAATTCATTTTTTTTTTTTTGGATAAGTCGTTCCTACCTAATATTCAAATTTTTATTAGACAAACCTTGTGAAATTTTTAATGATAGTTTATGTGTTGATTATAGATTTGTTACTAATTTTGGTTGTTCTTTTTTTGATTCATTCTCTTTCTTTGTGGATTTGTTTGATGAAAACTACGTGGAATTAACTATTGTGTTCTTTTTTATAAGCTTGTTGAATAGAATAATGGTGTTTAAATAAGAGTATTGGATAGGCTTTAGTAAAATATGAGGTTTGTGTGCGGTTTGTACACTACTACAGAAATTGGATTATTTGACGTTTTTCCAATGTCAAGTAGTGGGTATACTTGACGCTAATAAAAGCGTCGTGTATTCGACTATCAAGTATAATGTCATAACTTGATACTGTAAAAACGTCAAGGGAAATAATTATTGACACAATTTGTGTGTCAAGAAATCTAATACACTTGATACTGATGACATGTCAAGTGTATTAATTCTTGACACTTATTATTGAGATTACTCGTGACATTTTTTATTTGTCAAATATATTTTTATCTTGATACGAAATAATGGTCAAGTAATCTAATTCTTGACACATTTCCAATGTCATCTATATTTCTTTTTCCAAATTAAACATTCGAATTTAATTTCCATTTCTCATTTCCTGCCTTACATTTGTTCCAATAAGACAATTTCATAACTAAAATAAACAGTTGCACATATTTCAGGTCTATATATCAACCCAATATATCCAACGTAACAATTCAGAATACTAAAATAAATAATTCTATTCTTCTATTACTCATGTCTATATGAACGATTCCAAAATTTACAAGACCAATCGTACAACAGTATATACTCTATCAACCCACCCCAATATATGATAATTCAAAAATTGTAAGACCAATCTATATGTGCTATGTATTCTAAAAATCACAAGACTAAAATTCTATCCTCCACCACATATTTCTTTGAAGTATATAACCTATAATGGCTGATGGCTCTAAGTATATCCTAATGTCATCCCCTGGTTGTTTTGGACCTGAAATGAATATTGATAACATCATAAACTTTCTTTTCATACACAACCATGGAGGAAGATTATAAATGACCATCACTACTAGCCAACAACTATACTTAGAGGTAATATCACCATGTAGATTTAATCCATCTACTGACAATGCTAAACAAAGATTCCTAGGTTCAGAACTAAAGTCCGGCCATATGATGTCAACTAACTTCCAAGCTGGGGAGTCTGCAGGGTGACGTAATTTATCATCCATTTCTCTCTCATTAGCATGCCAAGTCAGGTTTTTAGCTCATTCAACACTTCTAAACATCCGTGAAAAACGTGGTATAGGAGGAAAATATCACATTATTTTGGCAGGGATTTTCTTCTTCTTATTTGTGTCTTTACCATATTTCCACCTTGACTCACCGCATTCAGGACACATAATTGCATTGGTATATTCCTTTCGATACAAGCAACAATCATTAGGGCATGCATGAATCTTTTCATATTCCATTCCTAGTGCACCTAATGTTTTCTTTGCTTCATACATTGATGTAGAGAGGTCATTAGTAGAAGGTAAGATATCCTTTAATGCTTTTAGTAGTTATGAGAAACTAATGTCACTCCATCCATGTCTAACTGTTAAGTTATACAACTTCGCTAATGTAGACAACTTGGTGAACTTTTTGCATCCTTCATACAATGACTTCTCAGTATCATTAAGCAACTTTTCGAATCCATTGGGATCTTTTGAATATTACTCATGAGCAATTTCAACCATTTCTTTTATATTTCCAACATCATTCTCTTCATACCTACGCTCAAGGGATTTTTTATGCAAGGATGAACTAGGAAGTTTCTCACCATGCCAAAACCAAATCTTATAACTTTCATCAATCCCATTCAAATGTAAATAATCTCTAATATCATAGCTATTATGTCTTTGACAATTTCCATATTTCAAGAAAAGACAACGTATAGTAGTATTATTTGTATTGAAAAATCCAAATTTGATGAAGTTTTTCACACCCAACTCAAACTCTTTAGATAATCTACTTTTTTTCATCCATGATTTATCCATACTTATAATAAGCTAATCTTGGAAGTACAAAAAAAATATTACAATAATTCAAATTAGATAACTCATACAACATATAAAATTTGTATGGAATTGATATTTATAGATAACTTAAGAATCTTTATTCGCAGAAGGTAATTGAAGACATTGTTTTTTTTAACCTCACAAATTATATACAATAAAACAACGATTTAATATAAAATCCCCTTTTGTTAACTAAACACTTGAAAATTTATTAATCAAAAATAAAAATCCATAAAACCAAGCAGATAAATTAACATCTAAAACATAAACAACCCACCAAAATTTGGTCCAAATAATCAAACATTATATTCTAACAGAATCACAAAAATCCATTAAACCAAGCAGATCAGCAAAATATTAGCAATAATAATAATAATAAACCAATCTAATCTAATCACAACACTCCCATCAAACTCAAAAGTCCAAACTGCATCCTCAAACTAAAAAAAAAAAAAAAAAAAAAAATCATTTCAATTAAAAAAACATACACATAACAAAAATGCAAACTAAAGTTTTAAACTCAGTTTTTTAATTTAAAAAATATAAAAAAAATACTTACTCACGGCAGCGAACGATCCCAACAGAGACAATACAACAGCGACAGTGGAAGATCTCAGCAGTAGCGGGCGATGAAGAACCCTAACTGGCAACAGCGGACAACCCACCAGATGACAAGAACCCCAGCGGCACCATGAACGGACGACACCACAGATGGGCGACACCATGGACTGTCGACCACAGATGGTCAGCACCACAGACGAATGGCACCTGATTCACATGGTCAAGCTTGGACGATGGACAACCTTTCACACGACCAGGGTTTGGGGTAGAAGAGAAATGGGGCGGCTTGAGAAAATGAAAGGGAAAATTTAGTGCTTTTCATTAAAGTAAGAAAAAAATATATTATTAGGCAATTTTTTTTTTTTTTATATTTTACTTGACACGAAAAAAATGTCAAATAAGAACTTCTTATACTTACACGTGAAATGTGTCAAGTAAGACCTTAAATTACTTGACACAAAAATCGTGTCAAGTAAAGATTCGAGTGAAAATATCTGAAATATTCCGTCAATCTCCGTTTTTTTAACCCTTTTACTTGACATTTTCTTGTCCAAGATCACACTACTTGACGTTTTTTTTCCCAAGGAAATGTCAAGTAATTAAAAACTACAAGTGTCAAGTAATGTAGATTTCATAATAGTGGTAAATTCTAAACAGTTATTGAGTAATTAGATTAATGTAGGGAGTTCATGTGCAACTTTTGATGTTTCTAGAATAGAGAAGCTCAAATATTTGTTATGCTTACATGGTATGGAATGAATTGCTTGTGAAAATGTATGCAAATAAATGGCGTGTGAAAAGCCATCTAGTTTCTTTTCAAAATTGGATTTTGGTCACTGGAATAGATTTATGTGCATGGCCATTTGCCACATCATGTTTTATTTGATTTGTTCACTCGTTACAAATGTTTCCATATAGGCAAGCAACCTGTAATTCTCTATTGAAAACCTATAGTATCCTCACACCCAAGTTCTCAAGGAAGACTATGCTGAAAGGTTAGTACCTAAGTTCTTGGATTTTATATGGTTTTGGAAAGAGAAGGGTTATTTTGTCAGGAGAACAAAATAGGATATGCTCTTCAGTTGTGTTCATTTACATTAGAATTGGTGTGTTATTTCTTAATATGGGTACTTGATTGTGCTTTTGTTTCTAAATTCAATCCATAAAGGTTGATTTTGAATGCTAAAATAAGTAACTAAATAAATAAGCACCATGGTCACATTGAGTGGTTCAACCCTATGTTATTCTCTCTTTTAGGAATACTATCATCTATATATCATAGTTACCATAATTTCAATTTTGGAATTTATAAAACTTAGGGCTTGTTTTCAAACTCATTATAATGAACCATTCATGTTTTGCACCAACTTTAAAGTTTATACCTACCACCAAAAATATTTTGTGATAATCTCTATTCATAGAACTTTTCTTAGTTTTTTTTCTCAGTTTGTTTGTTATATTGGTTGTGTCCAGAAATTGTAGCAATGTAACTCCATTAACAGTGAAGTAAGAGGTTCCATTTTTTGTGCTATGGTGCTTGTCAGGAAGGCGAAGGCTGGGAAATCAACCAACTCAAATCTAATTAACTTGAGAACTTGGCTTAAATCTATTTCAAGGTATTTCGTCGACTTCTTTGTGGAAATAACTTTGCTTTTATGTATGCTTTTATTTCCGAAAATGTGTAGTCTCATTCTTTTTCCACTTTTCATGTCATTGATGTTTATCTTTCTCTAAAATTCAGAGAATTGCAAAAAGAAAAAGGGAGTTTCTTTGGAAGAAATAAAAAGGAGAATTAGTTCCATAATGCAAAATTGATTAGTCACGATATGGAGTTGATTAGTCCCATATACATATTTTGTAAAACTTACTATCATTTTATTATATCTAGATTGATGAAGATGTCCAACTAATGAAAAGCACACTAACCAAACAATTTGGTCTAAATCTTAGAATAAGACCTGAGCATAGAACAGTTTAGATTGCAAGATTTAAGAAAGCTCGTAGTTCCATTTCATAAACTTATTAAGAAAGACATATCGAAACTATACCCTTCTTCCACCAACTATCATTAGGGAAAAAACGAAAAAGAGAAAAAAGAAAGAAGCATGGAGTATAGTATACTCAGAACAATGTATTAGTTCTAATCTTGACTTATTCTCTATTTTCAATTATTGTGATGTATTGGTTTAATTGTTTAAAATGTGAGTAACTTGTAATTTCTAGATAAGAGGGGAGGGAATCTTTCTAAAAATTTTAAAAATCATCTCACATTATCATCTTTCTGAAAATGCTATAAAAGACCTATTATAGCGTTTTTTTTTTCGAAGCTATCGTAGGTTTCTTTTCCTATAGTGATACTTTGTATTAAGTAGAATTTTCAAAAATAGAAAAAATAAGGAAAAATATTTACACAAATATTAAAATTTAATTATAGTTGATAGAAATTGATAGAAGTCTATCATTGATATAGACGGATAGAAGTTTATCAATGTCTATCAGTGATAAAAACTGATAGAAATATTGATAGAAGTTTATCATTGATCGATGTTGATAGAAGTCTATCAGTTTCTATTAGTGTTTTTCTTTTTTTTTGTTATTTTTGTAAATAATTTGACATTTTTTCTATCTGCGAAAATTTCTATTATAGTGATCACATTAGTATAAAAATTACCTTTAATTCTCTAAAATAATTTGAACAATTCAAATTATTTCAAAAATAATTTTCCTTATTTTATCCTTAGTGAGCTAGCAATTATGAACTTATAAATTAGAAATTCCAATGATACGAGATTAATTAATTCAATTTTTTAATTAAATTATTCAAGTTTCATTAACCGCTTACCACTCCATTAAAGACTAACAACTGCACTTTTTACAATATAGATATATTTCTATGTCTATGAATATAACCAATCAATAGTAAGTTGACTTTCACAAATTGTTCATAACTACAGTTGAGTCAAATTACCATTTTACCCCTGTAGTTATATCTAACTCTTTAAGTATCACTGATCATTCCAATGAAAACTAGTTATAGTCTTATAAACTAGACCCCTCTATAGTCAATGAAAGGGTGAGGCGCCTCATTATTCAAGACCCAGAGTCACCCCTTAAGGGAGCAATTCATCTACTTACCCTCAAAACAAGAAAAATGAGTTCCATCTTGTGAAGTTGTGTTCCCAGCTCCCTACTCAGAAAAATCCCTAAAATGGTAGGCTTATAGAGTCGGAAAAATTGGATACTCTCACTTATATATATCAAAGGATCGCCCTTATAGATAGGAGTTCACAACTCATTTAAACTTAAGTCAAGTCACCTATGGTCATCCTAGTGAAATATTAATCTCTTCAAGTAACGGCGTTTGAAAGAAAGACTAATCATTTTGCGGTTTGGTCTTATACAAACTCTTTGTATAGGATACCTCCACTCACATGTTTCCACATGAATGATCAGGATCTGATCATTTGTAGCACTTTACAACTATTATGATAATGATAAAGTCGATCGCATCTGTAGTGTCACTAGTATAAGATACCCATCCTTATCCATATACTATAGACCATTTAGGTTATTACTTACACATGATCTTCTTGTATATCATCCATATATAGGTTTAAGATACATTAAATAACCTTGGATCTTAGTTTATTAAATTGGGTTAATGAAAACTAAATGTTGAATAAAATAACGTCTTATTTTATCAAATAAATATTTCGTGTACACAAAATTTGCAAACTACGAAACACACGAGATTTAGGGTATCAACTCCAACATGGGAACAATATGTGTCAAATGAAATTAACTTACCTATGTATACTTTGGTGAAATTTAAGACAACATTTAATTCAATGGAAAAAAATGATGACAAATGTTTTACGATACAAAAAAAAAAAAAAAAAAAAAAGGAAAAGGAAAAAAAACTAACACATCTTATGAAACTTTAATTCACCACAAGAACACTCATACAAATGTATTAGAAGTAGTGAAGAACACTCACAATCATTGTCTCTAAAAGAATGCTTTATGTAAATGTGTCTTGACTACCTATTGCCCTTTTTCACAAGATCTTAAGTGTCGGTACATTTACCTGTAATTATCTTTATCAAATTAAGATGTACTCAATTTTCTAGTATTATTCAATTCATACATACATTACAAACATTAACATGATGAAAATAATGGCTCTTACAAGATTTTAGGAATGGTGAAAAAATTGAAATTATGAAAGTTAAAGGAAACTTTTAAATTACTAATGCTCTTGATTGCACCTTAAATGTGTTATCTAGCTTGGCTAAATTTGGATTCGTTCATAGACTTAATTACGTGTTTATTTGATGATTTTGTAGGTTTTGAATATCCAAGAGGTAGGATCGAGCATTAGAAAAAAAACCAAGCTTAAATGGAACAATAGCAACCCTAAAAAAGAAACTATATCAAAAAGAGGCAAAATTGACCATGGATGCCGCTCCGCCTTAGTGTCTAGCGCTAAAGGCAATAGCTAATATTTTAGGAAGCGCCACAATGCCTGACAAATATGGAAAACCTCTGTGCAGCGAAAAAGGCCATTGAACTACGATGCTACCCTGTAGGAGCGCTGCAAATATGAAAAATTAGTAATGAAGGAAATCAGACATGAGGATTTCCATGAGCAGCAAAAGGATCGTTCCAAATTCCATTCGAAATTGAACATAAACAATTACAGTCACAAAATAGAAACTCACAGGTCATGCAACAACTAGAAATTATAGCATGCTTATAAGATAATCAAGGGATAGAGTATGCATACCTTTGAAAAAACATTCTTCAAACTCCCTCGATCTGTCTCTAGGTATCCATGTCCAAGAGCAGCAACATTCAAACACAACGACCGGTGCACAACACAATCAACAACATGAACACAACGAACGACCAACGATCACGAACCAAACGAACGGCCTCCAGAACCTCGAACTCATTCGAGTTGAGTGAGAACACCACTATAATGGTTATCTTGGTATTCTCGGTGTGAGAATCTAGGAGTTGTGGGCTCTGTATGATCTCAGTTAGAGGAAGAGACAGGAGGAACAAAAATCATGTAGACGATTGAGCAAGTGGGAGATGACACAGTCAACTGTATAGACGATGTGCTCAATCGTGTAGAAGATGGCAGCCTATCATATAGATAATACCAGCTGATGAACTATCGTATAGTTAAACTCCACAATCGTTGAGTCTCTCTACTAGCTATTGCTTAGTGAAACATTTTCACTTAATAGCCTTGTCAGTGAGTTATTTTCGAAAGTGGTAACTCTCTAAAATTAGGAAAATATTTTTTTCTTTTATCTCACGGTTACCATAAAACCACCAATAACCTCCCACTAAATTGGTTATTAGAGAAAAAGAGATAATTATAAAATAATTAATATTATTATAAATAAATATGATAACCAACTTACCATTCTATATTTATAACCTATAGTTTTAATATTTCATCTCACGAAACATACAAAGCATAGTTATTTTTCTATTTTGTGGTAATTAATGTAAATCATATTTACATTAATCCTCCACTTGATGTATCTCATACATCACACCAATTATGTCATATATAATTGAATTTTCTCTTGTCAATTTGAATATTTCAAATCAACCCCAAGAATTGATTCTCAACTTGAATCCATTGAGCTATCAAAGGGACCTTAGGACTTGTAGCTTGAAGCTTCAAAAAGTACGTGAATAACTGACTAAACTCTTTAGTATCGAGACCCACCATCCGTTAATTGTGGGGCACTCCATTAAAGACCAACAGCTGCACTCTTCTCACTACAGATATATTTTGTGTCCATATCAACCAATCAACAGTGCGATAACCCTACACATATCATTTGTAAGTACAACTGGGTCAATTTACTGTTTTTCCCCTGTAGTTACATCTAACTTCTTAAGTATCACTGATCCCTCTAATGAACATAAGTCATAGTCCTACTATGACTGAATCCTCCCTTCCAAAGAGAAGTTATAGCCACTATGTTCAAGACCCAGAATCAACCCTTAAGGGAGCAACCTATCTACTTACCCCTGCTTTGGGGAAGGAGTGAATTTCGTCTTGTGTAACTGACTTCCCAGCTCTCTAATCAAACAAATCCCCAAAACGATAGGCTTGTTAAGTTGACAGTCTGGCCACTCTCACCCACCCTAATCAAAGGACCACCCTCAAAGGCAGCAGTTCCCAAAATATTCAGAATTAAGGCCATGTCATCAATGGTCGTTTAGGTGAGATGTAAGTCTCAAGTATCAACGACGTTATATAAAGAAATGAATCAACTCGTGGCCTGGTCTTATACAAACTCTTTGTATAGGACACCTGCCTCCACATGAATGGTCTGGATCAATCATCTGTAGTAGTTCACAACACTTGTAAACCTCTACAAAGCTAACATATCCGTAGTGTCACAAGGATCAAGTATCCCTACTTAATCCTTATACTACAGACTTTTTTAGGTTATCAGTTAAGGCATGATTCACTTGTATATCTCATATACATGCTTAAGTTTACATACAATAACCATGGAGCTTTTTTTATTGGATATGAGTAAATGAAAAATAAAATAACTCTTATTTTATTTATCACAATGTGTACATTGTTTACAAACTACAAGACTCCGAGAGAATTAGGACACCAATCCCAACAAGTAATTAATGAAAGATTATGGTGCCGCAGTGCCATCGATAGTCTATTAAAAGGGTATCTTGCATTGGGTTACTGAAAATATGATGTAATTGGCTTAAGTAACTTAGGCATGAAAAGAAATCGATTGGTTAATCATCATGGTTAGCCCTAAAATCTAATGCGTGTGTTTATTAATCTTTGAATGTGTTTCATTTTTAATTAATTGACACATAGTTTAATTAGGATGAAAATCTTATTTAAGAGCTTAGGATGCATATTGTTGGTGTTTTCGCTTAAGTAGACCATGTGATCAAGATTGATTGAGTAACATTCTAGGGCCATAAATATGAATTGGGAGATTCCACTTCTATTAACTAAACACATCTTATCATTTTACAATTTCAAATTCACAAACAACCCACTTATACTATTCAGTAGTATAGATAGTATATAACCGATAAAATATAAATATTATTTGAATGATAGAAGGCCTCACCAACCTTCTGTCCATCAATAAGACACCAAAATCATCATAGGGAGAATTTGATCTTTGAAGGAAAGCCACGAAATTATCTATACTCTCTTCAAGAACAAAAATTTCTCAAAAGAGTAGGCTTTTTTAGGTCAATGATATCCATGAGAATCTATTGTAAAGCGGGATTCACCATGAGAAAGAATTGAATCCATCCTAGATAACACTTTAAGTTCTTTGGTTTCATTTAAAGCCTTTGGATTACTGTTTTCCATGTTTTATCATTTTACTTCTTTGTTATTTTCTTATTCAAATTCTATCTTTATCCTGCTATATTGTACTCATGGCATTTTATTAATGAAGTTTGTTGATTCTTTTCTACTTATGAGCTAAATTTCTAAAAGGGTTAGTCATTTGGATACCCTAAAACTTTATGGCTTGAGTTTATGCTAATTCTTCACGTTGCTTTAATCTTTACATTTCCTTAGTGAAGTTTATTGTTACTTTGTTAGTTTAAACAAATCGCTTAATTTAATGCACTGGTGGAGTCTTAATGCTGAGAAGGTTAAGATAAAAAATAATTTCTCAAAGGAATATTGAATTAAAAGCTTAGATATAGGAGTGTCATGTAAACTTAGAATTAAAGATACTGAAGGAAATCAGACATGAGGATTTTCATGAGCAGCGAAATGACTGTTCCAAATTCCATTCGAAATTGAACAATAAAAATTACAGTCACGAAATGGAAACTTACAGGTCATGCACAATACGAAATTACAGCATGCTTAACAATGAGATCAAAGGAAAGATTATACATATCTTTGAAGACTCATGCTTCAAACTCCTTCGATCACAAATGCTCGTTCAGTCTCAAAGATAGCAACACACGAACACTAAAACACAATGACCGCAACATAGCATGATCCATTAGCAAACACGAACTCAACAATCTCAAAGATCACAAACCCAATGAATGGCCACCAAAACCTCGAACTCAGTCGAGTTGAGTGAGGACACCACCACAATGGCTACCTTGGTATTCTCGGTGTCAGAATCCAGAAGTGTGGTCTCTGTATGGACTTGGTTAGAGGAAGAGACCGGAGAAATAATAATCAGGTTGACCATTGAGCAAGTGGGAGATGACAAGAGTTTATCTTATAGAAGAATGCTTAATCGTGTAGAAGAAGGCAAGCTATCGTATAGAAATGCCTTGCGATCGTTTAAGTACGACCAGTTGAGTGAACTATCGTATAGTGTCACTCCACGATCGTTTAGTCTCTCTTTCAGCTATCGTTTAGTGAATCCAATTCCCTTGATAGCAAACCGTGAGTTCTTTTTCGAGAATAGCAACTCTACTCAATTTAGGAAAATATTTTTCTTTTGTATCATACGATTACCATAAAACCACCAATAATATCCCACTCAAATGGTTATTAGAGAAAAAGATATAATTATCCAATAATTAATATTATTATAAATATATATGTTAACCAACATACCATATTATATTTATAACCTATAGTTTTAATATTTCATCTCATTAAAGATGTAAACCATAGTTCTTTTTCTATTTTATGGTACTTAATGTAAATCTCATTTACATTAATCCTCCACTTGATGTATCTCATACATCACACCAATCATATCATATTTAATCGAATTTCCTCTTGTCAATTTGAACATTTCAAATCACCACCAAGAACTGATTCTCAACTTGAATCCATTAAGTTACCAAGGGGACCTAATAGACCTGAAGGTTGAAGCTTCAACGGTACGTGAATAATTTACTAAACTCTTTAGTTACAGGATCCACCATCCATTACCTACCGAGCACTCCACTAAAAATCGACACCTGCACTCTTTTTATTATAGATATATTTTATGTCCATATCAACCAATCAACTGTGGGATAACCATTCATAGATCGCTCATAAGTACAGCTAGGCAATAAACGTTATGACCCTATAGTTACATCTAACCCTTTAAGTATGACTTATTCCTCTAATGAACATAAGTCATAATTCTATTATGAACGAGTCCTCTTTTCCAAAGAGAAGCTGTGGCCATTATGTTCAAGACCCAAAATCAGTCCTTAAGGGAGCAATCTATCTACTTATCCCTACTTCAGGGAAGGATGAATTTCATCTTGTTTAACTGAGTTTTCTACTCCTAGATCAGATAAATCCCCAAAAAGTTAGGCATGTTCAGTTGACAATCTGGCTACTCTCACCCATACTAATCAAAGGACCACCCTCAAAGGCAAGAGTTCCCAAAACACTCAGGATTAAGGTCATGTCACCTATGGTCATTTAGGTGAGATGTAAGTCTCGAGTATCAACGGTGTTATATAAGGAGACTATTCATTTTATGGTCCGGCCTTATACAAACCCTTTGTATAGGATACCCCCGCTCGCATGTCTCTACATGAATGGTTAGGATCAGACAAATCCCTAAAAAGGTAGGCATATTGAGTTGGCAATCTGGCTACTCTCACCCATACTAATGAAAGAACCATCCTCAAAGGCAGGAGTTCCAAAACATTTAGGATTAAGGCCATGTCACTTATGGTCGTTTAGGTGAGATGTAATTCTCGAGTATCAATGCCGTTATATAAGAAGACTATTCATCTTGTGGTCCAGTCTTATGCAAACTCCTTGCTTGATGCTTCGCCATACTACAACCCCTCCATTTAGAGTGAATACTGACCCAGATGTCAATTTACAAGAATTTCTATCAGTCTGAAAGTTAGAGTCTGTGTATCCTGTAAGGATCAGATCCTTATCTCCATACACAAGCATGTAGTCCCTCGTTCTCCGAAGATACATGAGGATCGTTTTGACTGTCATCTAGTGATCTAATCCTGGATTAGATTGATAACGACTGACAATCCCTACTGCATATCAAATGTCGGGTCTAGTACACAACATTGCATAATTTAAGTTTCCAACAACTTAAGCATAGGGAATCCGTCTCATCTCCTCAACCTCTTGAGATGTCTTAAGACATTGATCCTTAGACAATACGATTCCATGCCTTAAGAGTAATAAACCTCTCTTGGAATCCTGCATCTTGTACCTGATCAACATTTGATCAATGTACGATGCCTGAGACAAGGCTAACCTCTTATTCTTATGATCTCGAATAATCTGGATCTTTAGAACATACTGCACCTCACCCAAATCTTTCATTTGGAACTGGGCAGCTAGCCATTTTTTAATGCCAGTTAGAAACCCTATATCATTCCCAATGAGTAGGATATCATCCACATACAGTACCATAAAAGCTACTGAGTTGTTGATGATCTTTTTGTAAACATAAGGCTCATCAAAGTTCTGATCAAAGCCAAATGATTTGATCGCACTTTCAAATCTAATGTTCCACGATCGAGACGTTTGTTTCAGCCCATAAATGGACCTATTAAGCTTGCAAACTCTTTGCTCTTGATCTGGAACTACGAACCCTTTTAGTTGAGCCATATAGATGGTCTCCTCAAGATTACTATTAAGAAAGGCAGTCTTGACGTCCATTTGCCATATCTCATAATTATAAAATGTGGATATGGACAGGAGTATCCTGATAGACTTTAGCATGACAACAGGTGAGAAAGTTTTCTTATAGTCCACTCCTTCAACTTGGGTATAACCCTTTGCTATGAGTCTAGCTTTAAAGGTTTGCACCTTTCCATCTACTCCTCGCTTTTGCTTGTAAATCCACTTACACCTTATAGGTTTTACCCTATCAGGCTGATTCACAAGCTTCTAGACTTTATTGAAGTACATAGACTCCATTTCCTTGTTCATGGACTTAATCCACTCATCCTTGTCAACATTATCCATTTCTTGTTTAAAAGAAAATGGATCCTCAACCCCATCATTAGAAATGACGTTATGGGCTTCAGTCAAACCCATGTAGCGTTCCGGTGGGTTCATAACCTTCCCACTACATCGAGGCAGTCTCAACTCTTGAGCTGGTTTACTAGATGTACCGACTTCAACAACTGTTGTTGATCTATCAGTCTGTTCAATAACTCTTGTTGAACCCTCAATAGTCTCATTCTCACTAGAAATCTCACGTAAAACAAGCTTACTTCGTGGCTTATCATCCTGATGTGGTATTCTTCCAAGAAGATAGCTTTTGTAGAAACAAACACTTTGTTCTCACTCGGATCATAGAAGCATCCACCCCTCATTTCCTTGGGGTAACCTACAAAGAGGCAAACATTCGAACGCGGTTCCAACTTCTTTGAGTTAGTCACAAGCACATGGGCTGAAAACCCTCAAATCCTGAAGTCATGTAAACTACCTTTACGACCTCTCCAAAACTCAAAAGGTTTTCATAATACTTTTCGAGGGAATGTTGTTCAGAATATAACATGCAGTCTCCACTACAAAACCCCAAAACGAGTCTGGAAGATGAGCATAACTCATCTTAGATCGAACCATGTCCAACAAGGTTCTATTTCTCCTTTCTGATACACCATTTTGTTGAGGTGTAACTGAGGCCGAGAGTTTGGACACAATCCCATGTTCTATCATATAGTTTTGGAGGTCCATATACTCTTCACCATAATCATATTGTAGTGTTTTTATCTTCTTACCTAACAAGTTTTCAACTTCAGTCTTATACTCCTTAAACTTGTCAAGGGCTTTAAACTTACATTGCATTAAGTAGAGATACTTGTACCTTGAATAATCATCTATGAAATAGTGGATGAAATATTCATACCTACCTCGAGCCCTAACACTCATCGGACCACAGAGGTCAGAATGTACAAGCTCTAAGGCTTTCTTGGCTCTGTAACCTTTTCCAGTAGAAGGTCATTTGGTCATCTTGCCTTCGAGGCATGATTCACACACCGACAAAGAGTTTTTTTCTAAACTCTTTAGAAGTCCACATTTCGCCAACTGCTCAATCCTATTGAGGTTGGATTGACCTAACCTTAGATGCCAAAGATGAGCGTTTTCCTTAAAAGAAACCTTTGGTCTTTTAGCTGTTGTTGTTGTACTGAACATTTCATTATTTAGCAAGGATTTTATGACTAACGGCCTTAGTACATACAAGTTCTTCTCCATTGAACCAAGATCAATCTCTATACCATTCTTGAAAATAAAGACTTTACTCTCAGAAAAGGAGAAGGTATAACCTTGTTCAATGAGACAAGAAACTGAGATTAAGTTCCTCTTGATATGAGGAACTACAAAAACATTATCCAGTAATAGATAATCTTTTCTTATCCAAAAATAACTTTAGTTTGCCTATAGCAACAGCGGAAATAACCTCACCGGTACCAACTCGAAGAGTCAGCTCTCTCTGTGGCAATGTTTGCCAGGAACTAAATCCTTGGTAAAAGGAACTGACATGATTAGTAGCATGTGAATCAAGGATCCAGACAGAATCATCATTCTCTATCAAACACGTCTCCAAGACCAATAAATCATATTTACTGTCTGTAGACTTCCTCCTCTTTTGAAGAGTAATGGGATCAGTATCAGAACCTAAATAAGCTTCAAGTTCCATTTCAGAGAACATTTCTCTTCTATGAACTTTAACAGAGTCAGCAACACTTACTTTCTCTTCCTGGAGTTTAACTTGGGAACTGACACTACTGGTATTGTCATCCATCCCTCTGTACGTGAAAAGTAAGAACTGACATTCAAAAAATTCTTGCAACAAGTCCATGATCTCTGGTACAATGACCATGTTCTTAACCCTTTTGGCCAAAACATCAGGTATGTCAACCAAATGTGAAGTCGAGCCAATGAATTAGTCTTCATCCACACCACATATGCATTACGAACACTTTGCAATGCATCAAGGGTCAGGACTTGAGAACACTCCTCAACCATGACTGGAGGTTGTTTACCATGAAATACGTTTTACAAGACTCTTTCCACTGTATAAAATCAGTCAAACTAGAGGCATTTAATGGAAAATCGAACATGGTGCCGAAAACAAAAATACATTGACCTACGTTAGGTTTTAAGAAAATACTCGTTGAAAAAACATACAACATCTAATACGTTTAGCAAAACTAACATGAACACCATGTAACATCTAGTTTTGCAATGACGCTTCACAAGTTTAGGACAAAAGCTGCCAAAGGGTTGTGCTCCTATAACGAATAGCCATCATTGGTATGGTCAAGAAATCATTAACTTACTTAAAAATTTTCCGTAAGTGTGATTCACCATTTTAAATCTTAGATTTTCGCTCTAAGCAGCCAATCCGAAGGAAAAAAATCCGATTAAGGCAAAAACTAAAGTGACCCTATCTATTTATGGAGTTCACCTTGATATTGACAAACTGCATAAAACCCATATGAAGGGGGACGCTCCCAGGGCGCCACGAGGGAGTGCGAGAATGATCTCACAGTCCGAACCAATGAAAGAGACCGTAGGACGTGTTGACACACACCCTTCACCCACTTACTATAAACACTCTCTCCGTCCACCTTAATATTGACTCATGCAAATATCATTCGAAGGGGGATGCTCCCAGGGCAACCCGAGGCCAAGCATGAATCTCACAGCATGAACATTCAGGGGGAAATGTGAATGGAATCATTGACATATCATATATATCTCTTCCTCTCATTGAGTATTTTATAACCTAAGGTTTAGTTTACTTAGAAAAAACATGACTAAGAATTTTAACTAAGTGACTTTTTAGGTTTTCCGAAGAGTAACTTTTATCTTGGATAGTTGAACAACTTTAGATCTGTTGGGTTTTATGTCCAAAAACTCGTGGTATGTAAACAATGGAGCTTATTCTGAAAATTCAATAAAGGTGTTATTGAATAGATCTATTGCTTGAATAGAAATCCAATAAACCTAAAAGTCCCTTGACTATTGGATGAATACTTGAACTTTATGTGGAGACATAAAGGTGGACCAGGTTCGAGTAAATAGTCAGAATGATCTATAGTACATGGATAAGGTTAGGTACCTTATTCTGGTAACACTATTGGATACGGCCTGCTCTGTAGTTGTTACAAGGAGTTGTAAAGTGCTACAAACGAAGTGATCCTAATTCGTTCATGTTAGACATGAGAAGCGGGGGTGGCCTTGTGCAAAAGAGTTTGTACAAGATCAGACCACGAAATGAGTCACTCTTACTTTAGAATGTTGTTTACTATTTAAGATTGACTATTTCAAAGCGATGACATAGGTAACTTGATCTTAATCCTGAGCTAACTATGATCTCCTGTTTATCTGGGATTGCCCTTAGATTTGCATAGGTGAGGGTTGGCTCAACAACGCCAACTCAATATGATTGCCATTTCAAGGGTAAGACCGGATAGATAGCTGGGGACATAGGGTGCAAGAGGGAATTCACTCCTACCTGCTTTAGGGATAGTAGAGAGGATATTCCCTTAAGTGTCGATTCTGGGGCATGAACAAGGGATCCCACCCTCTTATTTGGCATGAGAGGGACTCGGTTTGTGATTGGATCACAAAATAATTGTTCATTAGGGGATCAGTGGGGACTTAAGGAATAAAAGGTAATTTCGAGGGTAAAACAGAGATTTGACCCAGCCGTTATTACGAACAACCTGTGAAGGGTTAACTTACTAATCATGGTTATAACGAGTGGACGTAATATATCTACAGTGAGAGGAGTTCAACTATGGGCTTTAGTGGAGTGACCCATTAGTTAACGAATGTGGGTTAGATCGGTCTAATGAGTTTATCCGATTAATCTCAGATCGTTGGAGCTAATGATCTGTAGATCCATGAGGTCCCCCTACTAGCTCGGAAATGGATTAGCTCTAGAGTAGTGTGATAAGTTAATTTGAAACGTTCAAATTAGAATCAAACGGAATTGGAGAAAATATATTTAAATATGATTTAAATATATGAAGATGAATTTGTATAAAAATTAATTTAATATTGGATAAATTAATTATAATTATTTAAATTGTTAAATAATTATTTATTAATTTTATTAGAAAATTAATTTATGAAATTAATTTGTAAAATTAATAAATTTTAGAATTATTGGGTTCTGTTCAGTGAGCTTTCTCTATATTCCCTTTGATTCCAACTTATTTTGAGTCCCACAACTCAATCTAGAGCACTAAAAGGATAGTAAGAAAGATCTTGTGGTGGTCTACACAAGGATTCGGAGGATTTTGTAGCTGAAAATGGAAATTTCGTTGGTTCGACCAAGGTATGTTACTGAATACCAACACTCTGTTTTTAGCATGTTTCTTTTCAACCAAAATTAATGAATTAGAATGCTTATGGATCTTGATTTCTTCTGCTGTGAGTTGGTGTAGATCCAACAATTAGTATCAAAGCATCTTATAAGCATTCAGTTCGAATTAATTCTGGTTTGGTGGGTGGTTTGTATGAAAATATGAAACTATTGTAATGATATGGTTTTCTGAGTTTTGGCCTTTAATTTCTCTTTGATTTCCTATTTAAATTTGCAATTGGCTTTTGCTTGTTGAGCTTTAATGTCTTCGCAAGAGTCTGTAATCTAATTATAGTCATTAGAGTTGAAATTAAGTTGTAATTCGAAGAAACAAGCGAAGGGGCCGGGTTGCAGATTCTAGACGATTAGACTCTATTCATATCGTCGTTAAGCATTAGTAGCTAAATGATCGTGTAGCTTTCGGCATCAATCGTTTAGGTGTTGTGCGCTAGACAATCGTCTACCTTGGGAGCTAAACGATGCATTGGCTTGATGCCACGAGCGATCCCTTACACGATTGTTTACCCTTGATCAGGAGCTAAGTGATGTGGCGAAGAGCTATGCGGATGGCACTGAGCGATCGCTTACACGATAGTTTACCTTTGATCAGGAGCTAAATGATGCGGCGAAGAGCTATGCGATAGCACTGAGCGATCGCTTACACGATCGTTTACCTATGAGCGGTAGCTGAGCGATGCGTCGATTGCTATGTGATAGCACTAGGCGATCGCTTACCTCGGGTGCGCGCTAAGCAATCAAGATACGGTGCTAAACGATGGAGCTATGCGATAGTGTTTGACACTAAGCGATTGTGTAGCATCCTCCGACGCTAGACAATGACACTATACGATAGAAGGCGAACACTATACGATCGTGTAGCTTGATTAAACGATAGGCGTTGGTTGCTAAACGATCAAGCAAACACTAAAAGATCAAGCCAAACGCATGACGATAGTCGTCAATACTAAATGATCTGACTTAGCGAGATTTTGGGTGAGGAAAAGATTAGCCGGTTTGACCGGTTCTCTTAAGGTTTGGTCTGGTTTAGCTTTAAATGGTTTGTGGTTGGTTTGGTTCAGATTCTGCTAGTCCGGTTTAGATAGTCTGGGTCCGGTTCAAGCGGTTCGAGCGGTGTTAAAGCTGTTTTTTTTGTAATAGTTAGGCTTTTTCTTACTTGTTTTTGCCAAAATTAAAACCATATCAGTACGTGTTTAATTATTTATGCATTGGATGTATGTTATAATTAAATCAATCTTGAATGTCATATAGTATGCCATTTAGATTTAAAATCCCACCATAGGAAGCATGCAACATGCATTGAAAGTATGTTATAATTTGTTATAATATATAGTATGCATGTTAGGGTTTCTTGTATTTACTATAAGTGTTATATTAGATATTGAATGCATGTAGGTTGTAGATGTTTAGCATATCTAAAGTTTTATAAGCTGTTATAAAATTGGGTTAGACATTTAAAATCCATAACAAAGAACAGCTGCATGCTCTCGTAGGTTAACCACTTGTTTTAATTAGTTAAAATAGGTCGTTAAACTTGTAAAACTAGGGTTACAAACTCAACCGGTATATAATCTTGTCGAAGGTTCGGGGTATTTAAGTTGACGGTCTACGGAACAACTCCTACTTGGGAATTATGGCCGAATAATTGAGCGTTGGTAACCAGTTTTATGAGTATCCGTGAGCGATGTGAGGTAATAAAAGCGTTTATCACCTAGACATCATAGGTTTAAGTCCATTTATAAGATTTATACATGGATAAACCACATAGACTTAGGGTTAATTTTTAATTAGCCGGAAAAGAACCTAAGTATGTAGTTACCCAAACATTACAACTCTTCAGTGGTAGTGAATAACTACTATATGATAGAGTTATTAGAAAACTTCAGCTGGATATTAATAAAATAACCGGTATGTTATTCTTAGCTCTTGCATCCCTAAGAGTTCACAGTCTGGATTTAAGTGGTACTTCGTATCACCTGAAAGTGACCTCCCTTCGGAAAGTATTTTTTAGCTGAAATTTAGATTCGGGTGAATAAGGGGAAGTTGTTCGATCAGAGATCAAGTGTACAATTTCAACTGCCATGTTTCCATATAGTTCACACCATGAGATTCATGACAATTCGTGTCACCTTGGAAGTGACCTCCCTTCGGAAAGTGTTTTGTATGAGTCAATACCAAGGTGAACGGAGGAAGTAGTTCATAGTAAGTGGGTGAAGGAAATGTGTCAACATATCTTGTGGTCTCCTCCATTAGTTTGGACTGTGAGATTCCTATGTTGCGCCTGCTGGTTAGTTTTAAACGGCCCTTTGCTAGTCGTTTAACGACGGCTATCCCCTCGGAGGGTTGTAACATATGATTCAGAATAACTCAAGCTCCAGAAATGGATAGGATTACTTTGGTCATTAGTGGCCTCTGACGTCCGAAAATGGTGGGTCTACACTTACTGAATTATTAATTGTTAATAATGTTTGACCAAAAGTGGTACCTAAATCACTATCAGAATATGAGTTATTCTGGAGGTAGTATTTAGTCAAGAATGTCTTGATGTAGTATCGTTGCAAAAGAATAATCTTGGGTAAATTATAAAATTGCTAAAATTTGATTGGATTTTTAAATTTCAGAATGACAAGTTCATTAATACAAGTGTTAGCGTCAGATAAATTTATTGGGGATAATTATGTGAATTGGAAATCAAATTTGAACACGATATTTGTGATAGACAATTTGTAATTTGTCTTAACTAGGGACTGTCCTCCCATTCCTAGCTCTAAAAACAAACCAAAATTTTCAGGATGTATATGACAGATGGGTCAAGGCTAATTATATAGCTCGTGTTTATACACTCGCCAGCTTATCTAATGTGTTGACAAAAGAAGCATGAGGATATGAGTACTGTCAAAGAGATTATGGAATCTCTGCGAGGGATGCCATTAAGTACATTTACAAAAGTCGCATCAAAGTGAGGACCAATGTTTGTGAACATGTCCTGGACATGATGGTCCACTTTCATATGGCAGAAGTAAATGGTGCTGTCATGAACGAGAGAAGTCAAGTTGGTTTTATTCTAGAATCGCTTCCGAAAAGTTTTCTGCAATTCTGAATGCATTTATGAATAAAATTTGACTACTATACTAAATGAGCTATAGGCTTACCAGACAATGTTGAGAACAAAGGGTCTGGTGCCAGAAGTAAATGTTACTACTGTAAAAAAGTGAGGAATATTCTCCAAGCCTGAAGTTACTTCCTCTTCAAAAAGTAAGCGTATTCTTGTGAAGAAAGGCAAAGGGAAAGGGAAGAAGAAGCCTACTGAATTGAAAGGAAAAGATAGCGCTGCAAAGGGAAATGTATCCATTGCAACGATGAAAGGCACTGGAGGAGACACTGCCCTCAATATCTTGTCGAGAAGAGAATAGAGAAAAGGTAATCAGGCTAACTTGACCCTGAGACCATTTGCTCAGCTCAACCAGTGGGAGAGGTTACTACTTGTTTTTAATTGTTAAAACTTGTATAGAACAAATTGTACATATTTTTGGGATAAATGAAATGTTCATTTTCAAAAATTATGTTTGTTCTAGCAACCTCTGTTGAAAATCAAATTGCTAAATGTCATTTGTAGATATTCAGATATCTAAATAGCTAGATCAAAGTATAGAAAGTTTAAAGGTTTCTAGATCTGACTATTAACAAAGAGTTGTTGAGACAGGTCAGATGCATCTTGCTCAAAAAGTTGAGAGTACCTCAATGTAGTGGGAGGACAGTGTGCTTCCTGACCATTATTGAGATTAAGATACAATCCCCTTATAGTGTTTTCTAAAGCCTATTGTATACTAAAATGTTTACAATAATTCTCTCGGCTAAAGAGTTTGCGAATTACCTAGTAGGACTAGAAATACCAAATAACCTAGGGCAGGTGGGAGAAATATCGGGTATAGAGATACCGAATGGTAAAAGATGGGTATAAGATGCCCTAGTTTATTGTATTTCTCTATAAAACTCAGAAACTCAGTCTTGTATATCAGATGTATAAGTTACCACTGGAGTTTTAGTCTAAGTGGGAGTTTGTTGGGTTTTATGTCCTAAAACTCGTGGTATGTAAACAATGGAGCTTATTCTGAAAATTCAATAAAGGTATTATTGAATAGATCTATTGCTTGAATAAAAATCCAATAAACCTAAAAGTCCCTTGACTATTGGATGAGTACTTGAACTTTATGTGGAGACATAAAGGTGGACCAAGTTCGAGTAAATAGTCAAAATGATCTATAGTACATGAATAAGGTTGAGTATCTTATTCTGATAACACTATTGGATACGGCCTGCTCTGTAGTTGTTACAAGGAGTTGTAAAGTGCTACAAACGAAGTGATCCTAATTCGTTCATGTTGAACATGAAGAGTGGAAGTGTCCTTGTGCAAAAGAGTTTGTACAAGATCGGACCACGAAATGAGTCATTCTTACTTTATAACGCTGTTTACTGTTTAAGACTGACTATTTCAAAGCGATGACCTAGGTAACTTGACCTTAATCCTTAGCTAACTATGAACTCCTATTTATCTGGGATGGCCCTTAGATTTGCATAGGTGAGGGTTGGCTTAACAGTGCCGACTCAATATGACTGTCATTTCAGGGGTAAGACCGGATAGATAGCTAGGGACATAGGGTGCAAGAGAAAATTCACTCCTACCCGCTTTAGTGATAGTAGAGAAGTTGTTCCCTTAAGTGCTGATTCTAGGGCTTGAATAAGAATCCTTCCCTCTCATTTGGTATGAGAGAGACATAGTTTTGTGTTTGGATCACAAAATAATTGTTCATTAGGGGATCAGTGGGGACTTAAGGAACAAGAGGTAATTTCGGGGGTAAAATAGAGATTTGACCCAGCCGTTATTACGAACAACCAATAAAGGGTTAACTTACTAATCATGGTTATATCGAGTGGACATAATATATCTACAGTGAGGGGAGTTCAACTATGGGCTTTAGTGGAGTGACCCATTTGTTAACGAATGGGGGTTAGATCGGTCTAATGAGTTTAGCCGATTAATCTCGGATCATTGAAGCCCATTATCGGTAGGTCAATGAGGTCCTCCTACTAGCTCGGAAATGGATTAACTCTAGAGTAATGTGATAAGTTAATTCAAAACGTTCAAATTAGAATCAAACAAAATTGGAGAAAATATATTTAAATATAATTTAAATATATGAAGATGAATTTGTATAAAAATTAATTTAATATTAGATATTAAATTAATTAGAATTATTTAAATGGTTTAAATAATTATTTATTAATTTTATTAGAAAATTAATTTATGAAATTAATTTTTAAAATTAATAATTTTTATTTTAGAAATAAAATATGATTTTAAAATCAAAATACTTTTTGGAAATTGAAAAATTACACAAAACTTGAAAATGGGTTTTTCATCTTCAACTAGCTTACAAGAAACCCACCTTCTCCTTTGGTTTACTCCAAGCATGAGTTGCATCCAATGCAGCACATATCTTTGCATGATAGTCTGCTATATATTGAAGAGATTGGAGTGAAGAAAAGTGTGATGAACCGACTGAATTTTTGCTGAAAAAATTCATATGAAGAAGGTGTTTTTTAATAGGTTCTGTTCAGTGAGCTTTCTCCATATTCCCTTTGATTCCAACTTATTTTGAGTCTCATAACTCAATCTATAGTACCAAAAAGATAGTATGGAAGATCTTGTGGTGGTTTACACAAGGATTCAGAGGATTTTGTAGTTGAAAATGGAGATTTCGTTGGTTCGGCCAAGGTATGTTCATGAAACTCATTACTCTGGTTTAGCATGTTTCTTTTCAACTAAAATTAATGAATTAGAATGCTTATGGATCATGATTTCTTCCGTTGCGAGCTGGTGTAGATCCAACATGATCAACATCCATTAAACGGTTTAAGGGAGTCTTTGACCAACTGTCGCATGCTTGCAAAAAATCTATCTAATTCACCTTTCCAAGTAGGTTTCCAGGTAGGGGTATTCTGTTTCCGTCAGCTTAAGTACCCCAACAAAGATAGAACCTGCCTTAGACAAAAGACCCCTTATAGATAGATTTAATACAATTTAAATTTTTTATGCCAATCAATTTAATCCTATTTAACCGATTTAAAAAGATTAAACTTAGGTTGCTAATCCCAATAGAACCTTTGAACTTAGGTCTATCTCGATCCAATTTTAAAACTCTTTTAAAACATGAGTTCGCCTAAGTTCGCATACAACTCTTTCTTATCGATTTTAGTTCTAATTTCCATTATAATGCTTATAGTAAAAACAACCAAAACCTTTCACAACAGAAAGCAAACACATACAAGGCATTCATAACAATTACAAACAGCCTATATTTCGTGCTCCATGCATTGTTCTTTCATCGCTACTTTTATATAAATCTTATACAAATAAGCAACGAACCAAGCAAACATGCTTTCATTCACCCCTATACTATAATGCTTATAATATAAAGATGATGCATGAATATGCTTACTGCATGCATAAATATAAGTCTTATATTTCATGATGCATGTTCATGCTCTCTTATAATTTCATCATGCCATATTATAACACTTATAATACATGATACATGAATAATTGCAAAACCTAAGGTGGGTTTCAAATCTATATATCATACACTATGCCATATAAACCACATACATCTCATGTATATTAAACAAAGGTTGATGAACCGGGATAATTAACCTCAAATCCTCAAAACTAAAAGCTAACTATTACAAACGCAAAGAGTCACCGGTTCAAACAGGCGAATCGGGTCTTGAACCATCCGCTCGAAGTCCACGTCTCCACTGATCATGTACCAAACTCCAAGTAATCCTCTACACGAAAGAGTAAACGCTTTACTCAATCATTTACCAATGCTTCCAAATCTAAACGATCGTGTACCTTTTACTATGCGATGAAGCAGGAGGTACGTGATCGTGCAGCTCAACCAACGCATAACGCAAACCTTAAACAATCTTCTAAACAACAACGATGCGGTGAAGCACAATTGTCTAAACGATCATTGAACGAGTGCCAAAGTATCGTATACCGCATGATCGTGTAATCAATGACTATGTGATGAGCATGCTAACTACACGATCATTTAGTGCGCGCACCTTTTATTAAACGATGAGTATCAAATACTCCCACTCGACCATTTACCTCCAGCGTCTACACGATCGAACAACCAATGCTACGCGATATAGAAAATGCTTTACCCTATCGTTTAGCATTGCCTAAACGATCGTTTAGTAAATACTACACAATCGCATAGAAAAATCTATACGATCGTTTAGCCAAATCCCAACGATCGTTTACTTGAGGCTACACCATATGAAAAACTCTTGGTCTTCTTCCTCGCTGAGAACCGCATCTCCATACTTTAAAACTTCATCAGGAACAACTCGACGAACTCAAACACTTTGAATTACAAACTCGATTGCTTGTTATTTATGCCCAAAAACATAGGGGACCTTATAAATTAATACTTTGTAATCGAAAAGAAAGCTTTAAAAAGAAGTAATTAACCCATAAACATTCATCAACATCATCCACAAACACATTTAACACTTAAACGCAAATGCAGAAAACCCACCACGACTGTAAAAGAAGTTCAGAATAGAAATGAAATTTGGAATATTAGAACAACCTAGCTATGATACCAATTGAAGAAAATCAGACATAAGGATTTCCATGAGTAGCAGAATGATCGTTCCAAATTTCATTCAAAATTAAACAATAATAATTATAGTCACAAAACGGAAACTTACAGGTCATGCACAATATAAAATTACAGTATGCTTAACAATGAGATAAAGGGAAAGATTATACATACCTTTGAAGACTCATGCTTCAAACTCCCTCGCCACGAACGCTTGTTCAGTCTCTAAGACAGCAACACACGAACGTTTGAACACAATGACTGCAACACAACACGATCAATTAGCAAACACGAACTCAACGATCACTAAGATCGCAACCCAACGAATGACCTCCAAAACCTCGAACTCAGTCGAGTTGAGTGAGATCACCACTACAATGTCTACCTTGGTATTCTCGGTGTGAGAATCTAGAAGTGGGCTCTGTGTGGACTTGGTTAGAGGAAGAGACCGAAGGAATAACAATCGTGTAGACGATTGAGCAAGTGGGAGATGACAAGAGTCTATTGTATAGACGAATGCTCAATCTTGTAGAAGAAGGCAAGTTATCTATTGCAAATGCCCTGCGATCATTTAGCTACGACTAACTGAGTGAACTATCTATAGTGTCACCCCATGATCGTTTAGTCTCTCTTTCAGCTATTATTTAGTGAATCCAATTCACTTGACAACAAACCGTGAGTTTCTTTCCTAGAATAGCAACTCTACTCAATTTAGAAAAGTATTTTTTTCTTTTTATCTCAAGGTTACCATAAAACCACCAATAACCTTCTACTCAATTGGTTATTAAAGAAAAAGATATAATTATCCAATAATTAATATTATTATAAATATATATGATAACCAACTTACCATGTTATATTTATAACTTATAGTTTTAAGATTTCATACCATGAAACATATAAACCATAGTTCTTTTTTTATTTTATGGTACTTAATATAAATCTCATTTATATTAATCCTCCACTTGGTGTATCTCATTGTTACATCTAACTTCTTAAGTACCACTGATCCCTTTAATGAATATAAGTCATAGTCCTACTATGACCGAGTCCTCTCTTCCAAAGAGAAGCTGTGGCTACTATGTTCAAGACCCAGAATCAGCCCTTAAGGAAGCAATCTATCTACTTATCCCTGATTCGAGGAAAGAGTGAATTCCATCTTGTATAACTGAGTTCCCAGCTCCCAGATCAGACAAATCCCCAAAATGGTACACATGTGGATTTGGTAATGTGGCCACTCTCACCGATACTAATCAAAGGAGCGCCCTCAAATGCAGGAGTTCTCAAAACACTTAGGATTAAGATCATGTCACCTATGGTCGTTTAGGTGAGATGTATGTCTCAAGTATCAATGGCGTTATATAAAGAGACTATTCATCTCGTGGTCCGGTCTTATATAAACTCTTTGTATAAGACACCCCCGCTCACATGTCCCCACATTAATGGTCACGATCTACCATCCGTAATAGTTCACAATACTTGCAAACCTCTACAAAGCGGGTCGTATCCGTAGTGTCACCAGGATCAGGTATCCCTCCTTAATCCTTATACTACAAACCTACTTAGGTTATCACTTAAGGCATGATCCACTCCTATATCTCATATACATGCTTAAGTTTACATACAATAACCATGGAGCTTTGTTTATTGGATATGAGAAAATGTCAAATATAATAACTCATATTTTATTCATAACAATGTGTACAATTTAGAAACTACGAGATTCAAGAAGAATTAGGACACGAATCCAAATAGATACAACATAAGATTTAGAAATTACATCAAATGATCTAAGATTCAGGTAGCCATAGAGATATAGGTTTAAGAGAAGTTCTCTACCTATGTTAGGTAATTGTCGACATGATGCGGTTACATAACTCAAGGCATAAAGTCTATTGGTTGAAACTTGACTGTAAATCCCTAATTCCATTATATATATATATATATAATAATATATATAGGTATAATATATATATATATATATATATATATATATTAATACTTTGCAGATTACTCAAAATAACTCAATTTTATTGGTTACCATTGAGGATATGATATTTGGAACACTCTCAAGTTTGTCATTTTTTACAGTATAATCTTGCACTAGAGTATTCTTATTTACATTTTTATCATACATACACATTTGATCGATCAACTACCCATAGACATCATTTGACCATCCCACTCTCTATAGCAACTAAAGTAGCCTCGCTCAAATTTAAGACCAAATCTTGAGTCTTTGAGGAGGTATCTTGATCATTACACTAATCTGTGATAATTAGGGCATCAGATTAAGAGAAAGAACTTTGTACAGCTTATTCCACTTGTTTGGATTTATTGTTTTTCGAACTTTGCTTTTCATAACAACCTTTCTTCAAATGTCATTCCTTTTTGCAATAAGCACATTTATCTTACTCTTCCTTTTATTTTTTGAATTGTGCTCGTTCTCCTTTGGCTTAGACTTTCCTTTTCTTACATTATCAATTGACTAAAAAACTTAAGCTTTTGAGTCAATTGGTGATTTAAAATGTTGTCAGAGCAGGTTACTTTAAGATGTCCTGGGTTCAAGTTCTAATGTTATTTCCTCTTCATTTAATATTGATTTCCATTTATTGGGCCTTCTTTATATTTCAAATCCACAAGTGAGAGGGATGTGTGATATAAAATTAAATTTACTTTCACCCACTAGCTTAAGCTTTTGGGGTCAATTGGTGATTTAAGACCTATAACAAAAACTCCCTATATATTTTGATTGTCTTGTCTAAATTGTAGTTTCCACTTTAGTTTTGATTGCTAAAATTATAGCTTATGCAATGATTGATTCTCTATCAAACTTTATAATAGTCTTGACTTCTTTATAGGCCTCAAGTAGTTTAGGAGTAATGCCTCATTTTCATCACTTACTTTTTCCCAAAGATTTTTTTAGTTTTGAATTTATCCTTTTAAAATCATCCAAATCTCTATTAGAGTCAAGTGAGTGCATTTTAAAAGTAAAGAACCTCTCTTTAAAATACATCTTACATTTTAAAAGTAAAGAACCTCTCTCTAAGATGCATCTTATTAAGTAAATCGTTCAAAACATACAACTCATTAACCTTGTTCTAAACTTATAAGATTGTTTCTTCTTCTCTAACATGTTTTAAAAACTATCATTGAGGTCTAAGACCAATGTATCATAGCCTGCAGATTCCATATTTTCTTTTTCTTTGTCATAGTGACAGGCAACTTTGAAGGATCTTGAGTGTCTTAATGGGTTTCTGTTGGCCCAAGATTGTAGATCTTGACTTTCCACAATCCAAAATCTAAATTTCCATCAAATTTGTCCATCTCGTTAACTTACCACAACCATTCTTGAAGTTCAACAACTTGAATCTTGATTATTATAAGTTGACGATACCAGTCTTATAAATGTACCACTTGTCAAGCACTAATAAGCACTTGTCTAATGCACAAAATACAAAGATAAGTCTCACTACTATGAAGAGAATTAGAAGGAAATTAGTATATTTTAGGTTAATATTTTAGTTGTTAATTTAGATTAATTAATATTTAATTAGTCTTTTAGAATTAATCAGTTAATTCTCTTATTTTTTTGTAAGGCTATAAATAATCACTTTGGAATTTTGTAACAGAAAGCTTTCGATTATCCTTTGAAATAGAACTTGTGTGCTTTATACAGTGCTCTCTCATCTCTAAAGGATGAACTTCCCTTATTTGACCATGGATTTGGCTTCATACCTCAACCTGCTACAGCACTCTCTCTCACATTTAAATTCTCGTCATCTTGCAAATAAAGAAACTAAGGTTATTTATATTAGGGATGTACAAACAAAGACATTAGAGAGAATGTTGACTTCAACCACTTAACGCGAAGTTATTTTAATCACTCACCACCCGACCCAAAACAAAAGTGATCTATTTATTCAAATCACGAGAGTATTGTGACGCTAGCAACGTTGTCCTTAGCGTGCCACAGTAACATCGAGCAACGCTTCACTGGTTCTTATCCTCGAGATTGTCACAACACTTGTTGTCTTCAAGTGTCGTGGAGAGTTATATTGGTGGATTGCAATGCTTTGAGTAGGGAAATTTTGGTTTTTCCACCTCTTTCGATCCTAATTGCTCGAATAAACTTGTAATTGCTTTGATTTGACCTGGATTTGGCCTAAACGCTATGAAATACTCATAATGCTTGCTTCTTTCAAACAAATCATTCAATACAAAACTACAAGTATAGTTTCTAACTTTTAGGGTTTGTTTAATAGATTTGTGAAGTTTGAAAATCTTTTATATAGGTTTATTCTTTTAATTTTGTGTTGAATATGTCCATAAATTTTAAAGGTGTTTAAAAGATCATTTGAACTTTCAACAACGTATTCAATATTTTTTTGGAACTCTTCAACATATTAGACATGTTTTTTAATTATTTTTCTAATAAAGTCATAATCTTTCCATCCCACTCGTAATCAGTTAATTTTTTTTAAAAAAAATGTTTAATAATTTGAGACTTATTCGATATAAATTGAAATTTCATACCATTATAACCGTTGGTAAAGTTATTGGACCAATTCAATACGAATTCAAGTTAATGGACCTGTAAGAAGTTTTGTCCTTTTTTTTTCATGGTAGTATATTTACTCTACTTTTTGTTATGCAATTATTATTTACTATAATTGCATAGTTCTGTACAAAAACAATGTAACATCTACACGTTAGCATAAGGGGAAAATGGTCAATTGACCGTCCTATTATTAATTCTTGTGATATATTCATATTTCTTAATTAAGTCTTTACAGGTTCCTTAATAAGGTGGGGAAAAAAAGACTGTTCTTCACAAATGCAACTGTATGAGTTTCTTTTATACCACCATTATCAATTCGTAATGAAAGTTGATGTAATCCTAATGAGATTCTATTGATAAATCAGTATAATGGATTACAATAAAAAATGTAATTGGATTGTTTTTAATCACATTTACTTAGAATTATAAAGTCACATTTACTATTTCTGTTTCCATTACTGCTACAGTTATTGTTTAGAGTTAAATGGTAAACTGTAACAGTAAATGTGATAGATTCATATTTCTCATATAGTCACAGTAACACTAACGGTAACGATAATGTAATTTTAGAACATACATAGATTGATCACCTTCTACTTGTCAATTATTTTGTATTTTTTATTACAAATTGGGTAGTGAACCCCACCTAAAGTACAAAATACAAGAAAAACAACAAAAGATGTAATTCACTTAGACCCACTTTTCAAATTACCATTCATTTATTACTTTTTCCTTGGTGTAAACAAGGCCTTGGTTACTTCAACACATGCTAGTAGAGATCAAACCATTAATTTTTAAAATGGTGATTGATGTGTTAAATTTTAACTTTTCTTAATTCACAACTTTAAAAGATTGGAGGGAGAAGTATGAAGATAAACGAAGAACTTCTTCATTTAATTGTTGTAGATATCCAAATGGTTTTGATAAGCTCTTGATAACCAAAGTTTACCAAAGAAGAAAGAAAAAGAAGGAAAATGAATAAATATCAAAATAAATAATGTATAGGAAATATTGTTAGTTAGAGAGGGGGATCAAAACAGAAAAGAGAGAGAAAAAGGGAAGGACCACGAGGAGAGGAGGTTATTTGTAAGAAGGAGTGAGACCATGGAGAGGCATTGAGGATTTTGTAATCAAATCTCGTATTTTGAGACTGATGGGAGAGAAGGGAAGCTCTCTAATTCTTCCCTACTATTAATAAAATAAGGAGGAGAGTCCATTCTTATCAGCTGGTATCAGAGCACTCACCTGGGCATGGTGGGAAGATGGAAGCTCGATTAATTACAATGGAAGAAAAACAACTAGAGATGGAGGAAAGGATGGCAGTACAAGCTAAAGAAGTGAAAGATTGGATGGGTAGCATGTCGGCTCAAATGGACTTAGTGCTGTCGAAAATTGAAACAATGGGCAATTCGGAGAAGCAATCGCCTTCATCGAAGAGAACTCCAACAGATAAAGGAAAGAAAGTAACAGAGGGTTCTTCATCCAAAACAAAAAATCAAGAGGGAATACACGCACCCGTGAATAAGGAGATCCCGTTGTTTGATATGCAGCTGAGGAAATTGGAGGTACCTATCTTCAAAGGGGAAGAGAACGAGAATCCGGATGGATGGTTATACTAGGTAGAGAGGTATTTTGTTGTAAATTGGCTATCGGAGAAAGACAAGTTGGATGCGGCGGTCCTATGTTTGAAGGGGGAAGCACTCAACTGGTATCAAATAGGAGGACGATTGGTCATCGGTGAGTAGTTGGTCGTAATTCAAAGATTTGTTTTTAACAAGATTCTAGCCGGCGAGTGAAGCGGATCGTTATGCCCGAGTGATGCAGCTACAACAGAAGACGTCGGTGAGAGACTACTGGAGAAAGTTTGAGAGATACTCGGCTGGGCTGAAAGAGTTGGGTGATAAGGCTTTGGAGAGGTTTGTGGGCTTAAAGAAGAGATCCAAAGTGAGATAAGGAAGCTGAAGCCCGAAGCATTGAAGGCCAAAATGCAAATGGCCCAATTGATCGAGGAAGACTAAATGTTGTAAAGGCGTCTAGGCAAGAGGGCCGGGTCGGAGGGGATCCACAATCCGAACGCAAAGATGGGGGGAAACGTGGGTGGATCAAGCAACCGCGGGTCGAGTAACTCGATTAATTGAACCATTACCATCAACCCGAACCGGGGGAGTTCGACCGGGTCGTCTACCACCATTGTTGCGCAAGGAGAAATAGGGACGAAGGGAATCGCCAGTGGCTCATTCTGGAGGCTTTCCGATGCAGAGATGAAGGAGAAATGGGTTAAGGGACTGTGTTTTAGATGCGACGAGAAATTCAGTTTTGGCCACTATTGTAAGAAAAAAGAGCTACAGTTCATGTTTGCTTAAGAGTGGGGAAGACCTAGCAGAGGAAGGGGAAGAACTGGATATAGTTGAATACAAATCAGACCGAACACCACCGGAGGATGCTAAGGAGATCGCAAATCTGTCTCTAAACTCATTAGTCGGAATAAGTTCACCAAAAACAATCAAGGTGAGGGAATCATTAGGGAAAAGGAGGTGGTTGTATTGATTGACGGGGGAGCAACTCACAACTTCATTACCTTCGAATTAGTCACAGAACTACAGCTACCCATATCACCCTCTGAAGGTTACGATGTACTGTTGGGATCGGATGAAGCAGTTCAAGCCGCGGAAGTGTGCAAAGGTGTATATATTACCATCTCTGATCTATCCATTATTCAAGATTTCCTTCCTCTATCATTGGGTAGTGCGGATGTTATCCTGGGAGTAGTATGGCTGGAAACTCTTGGGCAAATAATCTTTGATTACAGATTATCAACAATGGAGTTCAAGGTAGGAGAATGATCAGTCCAATTGCAAGGAGACCGAGGCTTGGTGAAATCACAAATATCATTGAAATCCATGGCCAAGGCAATTAGGGGAGGAGATCATGGAGTTTTGATTGAATTGAATGGTCTAGACCTTAACCGAGGCAGGGCAGAGGAAGAAGAAGACAGTGAGGCTGAAAAAATGAAGAATAACACTGAGATACCATCGAAAATCCAACAAGTACTAAAGAAATTAGAAGTGGTTTTCCAAACTCCAGCTGAGCTACCTCCTCAACGAAACCAAGATCACACCATTGAGCTTCTTCCGGGAGTTGGACCTATCAATGTGAGGCCTTATAGGTATCCTCAATCTCAGAAAGATGAGATCGAAATGATGGTGAAAAGAATGCTCATGGCAAGAATCATTTAGCCAAGTCGAAGTGCCTTTTCTAGCCGAGTTTTGTTGGTTAAAAAGAATGATGGGAGTTGGCGTTTCTACATAGACTACCGTGCTCTGAATAGTGCAACCATCCCAGATAAGTACCCTATTCCTATTGTAGATGAGTTATTAGATGAATTATATGGTGCCACAATCTTCTCAAAAATTGATTTAAAATCAGGTTATCATCAATATCGAGTCCACCTAAAAGACATCCGCAAAACGGCTTTTCGAACACATGAAGGCCACTATGAGTTCTTGGTGATGCCATTAGGGTTGAGGAATGCACCATCTACTTTCCAAGAACTTATGAATGAAATCCTTAAACCATATATCCGTCAGTTCGTGTTGGTTTTCTTTGATGAAATGTTGATCTATAGTAGGTCATTGGAGGAACACATGCGTCATCTAACAACTATATTGGAAGTGTTGATTGACAACCAGCTGGTAGCCAATTGGAAGAAGTGTCAGTTTGGGGTAGTGAGTATTGAGTATTTAGGACATATTATTTCTGCCAATGGAGTATTGGCCAATCCATCTAAGCTGGAAGCTATGAGTAGCTGGCCTACACCACGTAATATGAAGGAATTGAGGGATTTCCTCGTTCTCACCGGATACTATAGAAAATTTGTGGCAAACTATGGCACTATAACCTTGCCGTTGACTAAACTACTGAAGAAGGAAAGTTTCCAATGGAGTGAGGAAGCAAAGGAAGCGTTCCAAAGTCTCAAATCAGTCATGGTTTCTGTACCAGTGTTGGGAATACCCAACTTTAACGAACCATTTGTAGTAAAGACGGATGCATCAGGTGTGGGAGTGGGAGCTGTGTTAATGCAAAACAAAAGGCCACTGGCATACTTTAGCTAAGCGCTGCCCCCCACTTATTGATTTAAGGTAGTGTATAAAAGGGAAATAATGGCTATGGTGTTTGCCATTCAAAAGTGGAGGCCGTACCTTCTAAGGAGACATTTCATTGTCCGAATAGATCAAAAAAGCTTGAAGTTCCTTCTAGAGCAAAGGGTAATCGTCGGGGAGATCAGAGATGGATTGCCAAACTTATGGGATATGATTTCAGCATTGAGTATAAGAAGGGAGCTGAAAATTCTGCAGCAGATGCCCTCTCCCGATTACCTACTTCACTGGAACTAGGGATGCTAAGTGTAATACAAGGGCTGAATACAACAATATACGTTGAACAGGTGGGTGTGGATGAGGAACTGAATGGGATACGACAAGCTTTACTATCTGCCCAACTAGCCCCTGCCGGATATAGTCTGAAAGGTGAAGTGTTTTACTACAAAGGGAGAATTGTCCTACCAGCCACTTCCCCTACAATACCCCTATTGCTACATGAGTTCCATAACACCCCCATCGGAGGACATCAAGGCAGTTTGAAAACTTATCAAAGATTGTCTAAGGAAGTCTATTGGAAGGGAATGAAGAAGGTGGTACAACAGTATATGGCAAATTGTGGGATTTGTCAGTAGGCCAAATACTTGTCCCTTGCACTAGCAGGTCTCCTACAAGCATTACCAATTCCAAATAGAGTATGGGTAGATATCTCCATGGACTTCATTGAAAGATTTCCCAAGTCCGAAGGATTCGATACCATAGTAGACCATTTGTCCAAATACGCCCACTTCGTCACCTTAAGACACCCATTTTCTGCTCGGTTTGTGGCTGAAATATTTGTTATGGAAATTGTGCGACTACATGGTTATCCTTGAAGCATCATATCTGACCGTGACAAGATCTTCATTAGTTTGTTTTGGGAAGAACTCTTTTGTGTGATGGGAACTCAATTGTGTAGAAGTACAACCTACTATCCCTAGACGGATGGGCAAACAGAGGTATTGAAACGTATCTGAGATGTTTTACTATGCATAATCCTAAACATTAGGCTAAGTGGATACCTTGGGCTGAATTTTGTTATACTACTTCATTTCACACATCTACCCAAGCCACCCCCTTCGAGGTTTTGTATGGCTGCCCTCCACCACCAGTACTCGGGTACACAAATGATTCAAGCCTAGTCAATGAAGTTGACATCCAGCTGCGAGATAGGGACCTAATGATAGCCAAATTGAAAAACTCCCTACAAAGGCCCAACAATGAATGACGAAATCGACGAATGCCAAGAGGAGAGATGTGGAGTTTGGCCTAGAGGACTGGGTCTACCTCAAAATAAACCCTATAGGCAGTCATCTATAGCTAAGCATAAACATCCAAAGCTGGTACCACGGTTTGTAGGACCATTTCAGGTGATCAACCGTATTAGGAAGATAGCATACAAGCTTGCCCTACCAGCTGGAACCGGTATACATCCTGTATTTCATGTATCAGTCCTTCAGAAAGCAGTTGGTTGTAATTTACCAAAAATACCGATTCCCCCTAATCTGACCGAAGAATTGAGCTTTATAACACAGCTTGCTGAATTATTAGGCATCAGAACATCATCCTCCAGGGATCAACAAACAGAAGTATTGATTCGTTGGGAGAACGGAGACCATACCAAGGCAACATGGAAGCTTCCAGATGTGATCAAGGATCAATTCCCTGATTTCCACCTTGAGGACAAGGTGGCTCTTTGGGGGGCAAGTATTGATAAGTCCTTGATAACCAAAGTTTACCAAAGAAGAAAGAAAAAGAAGGAAAATGAGTAAATAACAAAGTAAATAATGGATAGGGAATATTGTTAGTTAGAGAGGGGGATCAAAACAGAAAAGAGAGAGAAAAGAGGAGGGATCATGGAAAGAGGAGGTTATTTGTAAGAGGGAGTGAGATCATGGAGAGACATTGAGGATTTTGTAATCAAATTTCATATTTTGAGACTGATGGGAGAGAAGGGAAGCTCTCTAATTCTTCCATACTATTAATAAAATAAGGAGGAGAGTCCATGTGGACTTTGTGGGGACTCAAATGTGAAGAGGAAGATTAGATGATTCTAGTATAGGGTTTGATTTTTTTTTTTTTTTTTTTTTTTTTTTTTGGACTCGAGTAGTGAGCTTTTTAAATAGATTGCCTAGTTTTAGATTGGGAAAGATTAGATGAGTTGTTTGTCTCTTTTCTTTAAAAGAAAAGTACACGTAAAAATAGATACGTCAATTCGCGTATCAGATACATATCTGAAAAGTATCAGTATCTGATGTTGATTCTTTGTCTCACATGAAATATCAGTACTTCATAGAATTTAATGTACTCAACAGAAAGAAAAGAAACCAAAACCAAAGTAAAAGAATAAGAAATCACACTAGAAATTTATATAGAATCATTTCTTTTTACAGGAATTGTGAAGACTTTGATATGAATTAAAAATCAGAGTATTTGTTCTGTTTCAACTTTAATTTAGGCTTCAATCGATCATACTTGAGGATTAGGCCCACAATCCCCACCTAGAAGGAAACAAATGAAAAGAAAGCAAAATGAAAATGAAGTTTAGAGGGAAAATGTGTGCATTAAATGGGATGTTATTACATACAATTAAGTATTAGGTCTTTACCCAACAACCATAAAATTTATTATTCGACATCTAATTTCCAAATGGTTCATGGCTATTTGTCGAAATAGTTAATCGATCCACATGTACTTTCCTTAGGAAAGAAGAAAGTCTAAATTGGGTATGCCTTTCAAGCATGGAATATTCAAAGCTATTATACTTTTTGACAACATAATTTTAAACCATTCTTCAAAATTTGTATGATGTATACACTATAGATTGTAGATGTGTGATCGTATTAGTCGATGGTATTTTGACCTATCTAATATATTTATGTTCTTTATAATGGTGGGTCTGAGTCTCATGATTATTTATTTTTTGACTGCCTGTTTGAGAAATAGACTTTTGCTGGGATGATTGCTCCCTTAAGTTTTCTAATCGAGACACAAAGCTTAATTGAATTTTTCATTTTAGTGCATATAATTGGATGTGACGAAAGGTCTGAAGAATAGTATAGTGTCATGTTCTTTATCAGATTTGGAGAGGTGTAACTTTCGTGTGTATTGTGTACCTTACACCCACCCCAGGTAGTTTATTTAGTGGTTCAATCTGATGCTTTCTTTGATTTGTAAGCTCTTAATCTATTTCTTTGATTTGTGTTGTGTTTAGGGATTTTGCGTAAATAGGTTTGATTGTTTTCTTTATTCTTGTCTTATGACTTTTGTGGTAGTGTCTTATTTATGTCTTGACCCTATCTAGAAATTTTGTTGACGGGAGATTTTATATAATTTAGTAAAAATAAATATAATGAGTGAGACTTGAACCTAGATCTAGAGAGAGCTAAAAATTAGATTTATTATCGGACTAACTACTATGTTCATTATATATATATATATATATATATATATACATAAAATTGAGGAAGGCCTCGAGCTCTACTAAATCTACACTTGCTTCACCTCATATTATGATGTCGTCTTCTCTTATTGCAATTAATACTTTGCCAAAAAAGAAAAAAAAATAAGCATTGTAGTTGGTAGAAAGCTAACCAAGGTGTAACTTTTTGGTTAAATAATACAAAATAGGCCTCAATAATTTTTTGCACTTTCATATATGCTATAGACTTTGAAATTAAGAAAATCCAAGTAGAGTTTTTTTTATTATTAATATAATATAGAAACTAACACAGCAGCTAACGTGCGCAAAATTTCGAACGCACACGTGGTAACAATATATATATATGAATATTGATTATTGAAATTGGTTTAATGATATCTTTTGACATAAATAAAATGGTAGCAACAATTTTTTTACAAACAAAAATGGTAACGTCAATTTTAATCCTATATATAGTTGTAGATAATAACATTTACTTAGACGAAAATATTTTTTTACCTAGTTTCAAAAGTGTGGGAGCATAATTTTTATTTATTTATTATTATTTTGAAGTTTAGAATTATTTTATATAATATAACATAAAATAAACACAGTTAGGGAAAAAACTCGATAACAAATCAATTTTTTTAAAAAAATTTCATAGATAGAAAAATGTCAAACTACTTAAAAAAAATAACAAAAAAATATTGATAAATATTGATAAACTTTTATCAGCATTTATCAGTTTCTACCACTAATAAACAATGATAGAGTTCTATATCAATATCTATTAATCATAGATTTTTATGAATTTCTATTGCTGATAGAGTTCAGCCAACTTCTATCAATATATATTAAAATAGATTAAGATTTTGTTATTTTGTATAAATAGATCTCTATTTTTAAAAATCTCTTTTTTTTTGGAGAGAAAAATAGTCAGAATACAATTTAAACCAACCATTTATTTTTATTTGACACATTTATTGTATGCGACTATTCCTTTCTCTCTGTATCTAATTTATAATAAAATTTCTAACTAACATTCTCTAAACTTCTAACTTCTCAATTAATGATATGATAAGCATAGGTTGAATTTATTGATATGATGCATACCTCAAAAAGTACAAACAAATTCTGGAAAAAATAGAAAAACGAAAAAAGAAGAATTAAATCGAAGATCTCTTTAAAAAAAAGAACCATTAGTTAAAAATAACACATATATACATCAATTTACACATAAACAGGTCATGAGATGTTAAACTCATCTTCACAAACATTACCTAAGAAATTTCACACATTAGATTTGGCCTATTTTTCTAAAGAAAAAAAAATTATTTTACCATTTAAAATTATTTTTAGTGTTTTTTTCCTATTTTTCTCTTGTTCTCTCTTTCTTCTTCCTCCCAGTTTCTCCTCCCCTCGAGCTTCAACAGAGCTTTCCACTTCGTCATCGAGTAGCGACTTCCCGTGATGCAGATGAACCATGTCGTCGCTAAGCAATAGTATTACTTTTCAAGACGTACAGTACAACCACGGCATGCAACGCTTCATTAACCTCTTGTAGAGGGAGCGAGAAATTAAGCAAGAACAAGAGAGAGCGAGAGGGATAAAGCGGAAAATAATAATAATAAAACAAATATTAACACTAGTGAAGGGTTATAAAATTTTATTACAAAGAAAAAAAAATCCAAAAATATGGAAAATTTATCTATAGGATTTAAGAAGAGCACCACAAGTAGAACAGATGATAGCCTTCCAGGAAGTGGAGTGGATCGGAATCCGGCAAAATGTGGTGGAGGTTTCCATCTCCGCCACCCGAGCTCCCCGTCCACATCGGGAACACATTCCGGCCACCGGCTTCGTCCGCCGTACCTTCTTTTTTTGGTCGATCAGAAAACAGAAGCAAACCATTTTCTATCTTTCTCTCTTTTTTATTTTTTTGGTTCTCTTTTCCTCTTGTGGATATGGAAAGTATGTGTATTTTGGGTTTGTCAATGGCGGTCCCTGAATTTTGTTTATATACAACAATCCCATCTATTCGCTATACACCCATCATTTATTTGTTCATGACAATGCCCTTCTACCCATCCTTTTCTCATTACTATTTTGAGTATTTTCACTTCCACTCTACTATTTTTCAATTGGTATTCCATTTATTTACATTTTCACTTTATTGAAGGATGGTGAAGATTTAAACCGCTAATCTTTGACATAAAAAGAACTAGTTGGAAGATATGTGCAATATACATGGATTAAAATATTTATAACTTAAATTTAAATTTATTTCAAATTAAAAGATCTAACCAAAAACCTACCTTTTCTAAACTCTTTCAAATTGTTGGGTTTTGACAAAAAATTAGAAGTTGCATTTGACCAACATTCAAAAAGTTTAAGGAAGTGATGAGCTACAAACATTGTGGAAGGAGCATATTTCTTTAGTTTCATATTGTCCTAGTTAGAAATACTTTAAGCTTAAATGTGCTAACTCTAATTCAATTCTCTTTTATATTCTCTAGTTGAGAGTGAGATTAAAGGGTATGAGGAATATAAAAACTTTAAGATAGTGGTCTTATAATTGAGATCAGGAGAGAATTATTCAGTGCATGATTGTAAGAATTTTTTATATAGTAGAATTTTTCTAGTCTGTGGTTTTCTTTCTACTTTGGAGTTTTCTACATTAATCTTCTTTATTTATAATTTTATTCCTTTTTTTAATTTCTTTTTTATTCTTCTGCTTATTCATGTGGTAGTAGGGAGGTTTTTTCCAACACAAATCTAGGATATACTTGTTTAAAATGATCGAGTTTGAACCAAAGAAAAACAAAATGATTTGTGTTAAGGGTAAAACTGGACAATAGGCTAAGATGGTCATCTTAACACAAGATACAGGGATGAAGGGAAAGGTTGGAAGAATGAGTGGCGTAGGCTGAGCCCATACCACCTGCTCACCTCGGCTATTATCGAGCCGAGCCTAGCATAGTCGAGCAGAGCCCTAGTAAACCGTGGGGTTTCTATAGGTCCAAGAGTAGGGAAGTGTTTTCAAGAAGAAAAATGATTAGAGGATGAGGAGAAAAACTATAAATAGGCCGGAAGAGCTTCAGAGGAGGTAACTTAGAAGTTTTTATTTATTCTTTACTTCATAATTCTCATACTAACTTAGGCATCAAAGTTCTTTTTCTTTGTTTTGCAGGTTTCCTCTTTACCAAATTACAATTTTTCTGTTGACGTCACACGAAGGTCAGATGTGTTTACCCTTGGCCAAAATTTAGCATTAATAGTTAACATCGTCTATGAGGAGGAAGTGTTCTACCAATAATTTACATACCGTGCAAAATATGAATAAGAGGAACGAGAACAGGAACGTGGACAGAAACGACTCCTACCAAGATCGTCACTCACAAAGAAAAGGAAATCAAACACAACCTCGACCTCGACTTGACCATGGATAAGGCCAAGGCAACCAATCCTGAGGTGGAAGAAATCAATGTGGAGGCCAAGGAGACAGATTAAAGAGAAGAATAAGACCGTCAACAATAAAGAATTATAGATGTTAATTCAATAAATGTTATTGTTTGCGTTGTTTGTCTATTTTTGTCTTAATAACCCCAGATCTAATAAACTAACATCCAAGTTTGTCTTATGAGTCTTGAACTATATGTGAAGACATACAGGGATCAATGCTCAAGATACAACTTAAAGAGTCTACAGTATAAGGGTAAGACTGGGTACTTTATCCTGGTAACACTATGGATATGACCCACTTTGTATTTGATACAAACGCAATGATCGAACGCGTTCGTGTAGTTGACGTAAGAGTAGGAGTATCCTATGCAATGAATTTGCATAAGACTGGATCACAAAATAGTAACCACTAGATATAACACTGTTAACTAGTTAGCTTTCTATTTCAATAGGATGACCTAGGCAACTTAGTCTTAATCCTGAGTATATTATGAACACCTATTCATAAGAGATTCTACTTTAATTTGTATGGGTGAGGGTGGCCAGTTCGCCGACTCAGTATACCTATTATTTTGGGGACAAGATCGAATGGGGAGTTGGAAACATAATAATACAAGATGAAATTCATTTCTTCACGTTGTAAGGGTAAGTAGATGACTGTTCTCTTAAGTGGTGTTTCTGGGACTTGAACAAAAGGCCCTACCCTCTCATTGGTTCGAAAAGGATTTTTGTTTATTGGTTGGACGATAAACAGACTGTTCATTAGAGGAACACTAGTACTTAAGGAGTCAGAGGTAACCTAAACATAAAATAGTAATTTGACCCAATTGGAGTTACGAACACTCGTGAAGGACTAACTTGCTATTATTAATCTATATTCATAGACACAGAAATATATTTGTTGTAAGATGGGTGCAGCTATGGGTCATTAGTGCAGTCTACCCACAGTTAACGAATATTGATTAACCTAGTTAATGTGTTTAGCCAATTAACCTTATATCGTTGGAGCTTCTGATCTATAGGTCCATCAGGTACCCTTGTTAGCTCACAATAGTATATTTAAAAGGAATGATTTGAATTGTTCAAATTAGTTTGGAGAAATCATATACTAATATGATTAATATATAATTGATTATGGATATGATCTATAATTCAAATTAAATTGGAAAATAATATTTGAATAAGATTTAATTAATTAATTCAAGAGAATTAGATTCACAAAGAATTAATTAATAGAGAGGTATTGCACATATACGAGGAACTTATCATGAATCCACTGATTTCTGCTGCTTTCGTTATTGCTGTTGGGTTGGCCGTCGGGCTTGCTTCTATTGGACCTGGGGTTAGTCAAGGTACTGCTGCGGACCAAGCTGTAGAAGCCTGTGCGAGACAACCCGAAGCGGAGGGAAAAATCTGAGGTACTTTATTGCTTAGTCTGGCTTTCATGGAAGCTTTAAATACATATGATGTTTATAATAATTATATATATATATATATACACACACATTAAAATAGATTTAATGTATAAATAGTTATTTAGTTAATGTGAAAATTAAATTAAATAAATGTTATGCAATTTTCCTAATTAATTAAATAAGTATTATTATTTAATTAATTAATCGTGGAAAAGGAAAATAGGAAAAGGGCTTGACCCTTTTCTATATAAAGACCTCCCTATGGCCCTTTTGGTAGACACTGATATAGATACTGACAATACACAATACACAAGTATTATTGTGCAAAATTTTCCTAAGTCATAAAGAGAATAATAAGGCTACTCTTGTGGTAGTGTTCGAGATTGTTCATGAACAAGATCATTGGAGGAGCCATTGTCATTGTCATTCTGTATTATGATTTTATTTATAAAATGGAATTTGCATCTCTATATCTGTTTACTCCCTTTACATTACGCATGAGTAACTAAACTATTGAATGGGTTGAGAAGCATTTAGTTAACATAACCTGAGATCTTCACTTTATGCGATCATCTTGTATTATGTATGTGTCATTCGTCCTTTAGAGATGCTCGAGAGGGTGGTCTAAGGATAGAATCTAGGCTTGGGAAAGTCAGATTAAAATCTAGACTTGAGAGAGTCAGATTAGAACCGCATAATCAAGAGATAGAAACTTAGGAATAAGTTCTGTTTGCTATTAACGCATCGCATGCACCCTAGAGATAGGATATGATAGTATGTGGTCACCTTGTATATGTGTGCATCATTCATCATCGCATAGACAAGAATAGTGACTTAGGAATAAGTCCTATCGACATTATCGCATACATCGCATGCGTCCTAGAAATAGGAGCTATGGCATTTACATTAGAGGATGAATTGCTGTTATGTGTGTGTAGTATGATCGCATAGCTTGAACGCAATCTCAAGAAGCACTAGTTAAATCCCTTCTCAACCCGTTCCCCCACATACTCATTGTAACTTTCGCTGTTATTAACTCTTTTCTCAATTCTGTCACATAGAATCTATACCTTGAACAAACATACCAACCAACTCATTGTTTTATTTGTTACCGCAAAGAAATCTGAAATCACCGTCGCATTTTGTCTTCTTAGTCCCTATGTTCGACCCTGAGCTTACCAGACAACCTAGTAGGATTTATACTTGTATTTTGCTAGGAAAACTTTCATGCACAACGCATACACCACCATCGCAATATACACCATTATTTCATCACATTAACAACACATCAGGTAACACCATTGGATGCGGCCTACTCTGTAATTGTTACAAAGAGTTGTAAAGTGTTACATACGATGTGATCCTAATTTGTACATGTTATGACATGAGGAGTAGGGGCGTCCTATGCAATGAGTTTTCTGAAGATTAAGACCAAGAAATAAGTCACTCTTACTTTATCACACTGTTTACTATTTAAGACTGACTATTTTACCTAGATGACCTAGGTAACTCGATCTTAATCCTGAGCTAACTATGAACTCCTGTGTATTTGGGATTGCCCTTAGATTTGCATAGTTGAGGGTTGGCTCAACAGCGCCGACTCAATAAGACTCCCATTTCAGGGGTAAGACCGGATAGATAACTGGGGACTTAGGGTGCAAGACAGAGTTCATGCCTACCCAATTTAGGGATAGGAGAAAGGTTGTTCTCTCAAGTATTGAATCTAGGTCTTAAACAAGGGGCCTTACCCTCTGATTGCCCCATGGTAGCACATATTCTGACTCATTAAAATATCGTTGCAAATAAATAATGGTTATAGATACATTATTACTTTTTGCTAAAACTTGATTTTGAATTTAGTTACAATTTTCTAATTAGAATTTGCTTGAATTTTATCAGCATGTCGAATTCTACAATACTCGCTTCCGATGTACATAACAGTAAAATCAAATCAACAAACAAATTACTAGCGGTTGATTATACTAAAAGAGTTTTAACAGAGGATTGTCCTCTATCTCCCAACTCATCTGAAATTATGAATTATATAGATGAGAATGTTGATTCGAACAATAAGATCAATATGATTTACTTTTTATTGAAGCATGTTTAGTAGAAAACGATAAAATCTGGATAATTGATTCAGGTGCCGCTAATCATGAATGTACTATCTCACAGGAAACAAGTTCCTAGAGACAGTTGACAGAAGGTGAAACAATCTTTAAGGTAGGGACCGAAGAGATTATTTCAGCCAAAGCAATGAGAGATATGAAGTTATTTATAGGAGATAAGTACATTTATTTGAAAAATATATATTATATTCCTTTTATGAAAAGGAATCTAATTTCTGTCTCCTGTTTGCTAGAACAAAATTATAAAGTTTATTTCGAAAATGGTGAAGTTTTCATCAAAATGGGAAATAAACAGATTTGCTCTACAAAATTAGGAAATAATTTGTACATGTTAAAACCAACTGTGGTCAAAGCTGTTTTGAACATAGAGATGTTTAAAACTGCTGGGACTCAAAAGAAGAGGAAGATTTCTTCAAATGCTTATCTTTGGCACTTAAGACTGGGTCACATAAAACTAAACCGGATTGAGAGATTGGTTAAGAACAGTCATCTAAATAAGTTGGAAGACAGTTCATTACCACCATGTGAGTCTTGTCTTGAGGGTAAAATGAAAAAAAGATCTTCTTCTGGAAAAGGTCTTAGAGCCAAAGAACCCCTAGAGCTGATTCACTCAGACCTTTGTAGGCTTCTAAATGTTAGAGTAAAAGGAGGGTATGAATATTTCATCAGTTTTATAGATGATTATTCCAGGTATGGGCATGTTTAACTAATGTGCCAAAAGTCTGAAACTTTTGAAAAGTTCAAAGAGTATAAGGCCAAGGTTGAAAACCAATTAAGTAAAAGATTAAAACACTTCGATCGAATCAAGATGGTGAGTATTTGGACATAGAATTCCATAACTATTTGATAGAACATGGAATTCAGTCTTAACTCACAGCCTCTGGCACACCTCAGCAGAACGATGTGGCAGAGAGGAGAAATAGAATTTTGTTGGACATGGGTCGTTCCATGATGAGTTACATTCAGTTACCAAATTCTTTTTGGGGACACACAGTTGAGACTAGGTGTATATTTTGAACATAGTTCCCTCGAAAAGCGTTTCTAAAACGCCTTATGAGCTCTGGATGGAACGTAAAGGAAATTTACGTCACTTAAGGATTTGGAGTTGTCCAGCACATGTTTTGATGCAAAATCCTAAAGAGCTGGAACACCGTTCAAAAGTATGATAAAGTTTTATAGGCCACCCAAAAGAAACAAAAGGTTGTTTCTTTTATGATCCTCAGGAAGATAAAGTGTTTGTATCGACAAATGCAACCTTCTTGGACGAAGATTATATAAAGAATCATCAACCTCGCAGTAAGCTAGTAATAGAAGAAATGTCCAGAGAAACGAGAAATGTATCAACAAGAGTTGTTAATCGAGCAGGTCCTTTAACAAGAGTTGTTGATAGAGCAGGCCCGTCAACAAGAGTTGTTGATGAAACTGATACTTCACATCCTTCTCAAGAGTTGAGAATGCCTCGTCGTAGTGGGAGGGATGTGCAACAGCCCGACCAGTACATGTGTTTAACTGAAACTCAAGTTATCATACCAGATGATGGTTTAGAGGATCCATTGTCTTTTAATCAAGCAATGAATGATGTGGACAAAGACGAATGGATTAAAGCCATGGACCTTCAAAAGGAATCTATGTATTTCAATTCTGTCGGGGATCTTGTAGATCAACCAGAAGGGGTAAAACCCATGGGCTGCAAATGGATCTACAAAAGAAAACGAGACCAAGCTGGTAAGGTATAGACCCACAAAGCTAGACTAATGGAAAAAGGGTTTACCCAAAAAGAGGGGTTAGATTTTGAAGAAACCTTCTCTCCAGTTGCCATGATAAAGTCTATTAGAATAGTCCATAGCCATATTTTATGATTATGAAATATGTCAAATGGATGTCAAGAAAACTTTTCTGAATGACTATCTTGAAGAGAGTATCTATATGTCTCAACCAAAAAGGTTTATACAGTAGGGTCAAGAGCAAAAAGTTTGCAAGCTTAATCGATCCATTTATGGATTAAAACAAGCTTCTAGATCCTGGAATATGAGATTTAACACTGCGATCAAATCTTATGGCTATGAAAAAATGTTGACGAACCCTATGTCCTGTCTCTTATACACATCTAGATGTGTATAAGAGACAGATGTTCATTCATTACTAATATATAAATCGATCCATTTATGGATTAAAACAAGCTTCTAGATTCTGGAATATGAGATTTAACACTGCGATCAAATCTTATGGCTATGAAAAAATGTTGACGAACCCTGTGTCTACAAGAAAATCGTCAACAAAACTGTCGTTTTTCTAGTGTTGTATATTGATGATATTCCACTCATTGGGAATGAGGTAGAATATCTAGCTGACGTTAAGAGATGGCTGGCTTCACAATTCTAAATGAAAGATTTGGGAGAAGCACATTATGTTTTTGGAATCAAAATAGTTCAGAATCGCAAGAACAGAATATTGGCATTATCTCAAGCATCTTATATAGACAAGATGTTGTCTAGGTATAAAATGAAAAATTCCAAAAAAAGGATCTTTACCTTTCAGGCATGGAATTCACTTGTTTAAGAAGTAGAGTCCTAAGACCCTCAAAAGGTTGAGGAGATGAATCAAATTCCATATGCACAGTTGGGAGTTTGATGTATGCAATGTTGTGTACTTGTCCCGACATATGCTCTGTCGTAGGAATTGTCAGCAGATTTCAGTTTAATCCTGGTTATGACCATTGGACTGTTGTTAAAAACATTCTCAGGTATCTTCGGAGAACGAGAGATTATATGCTCATGTATGGTCCTAAGGATCTAATCCTTACTGGATACACTGATTCTGACTTTCAGAACGATATTGATTCGAGGAAATCAACTTCGGGGTTAGTATTCACTCTTAACGGAGGAGCAGTTGTGTGGAGGAGTATCGAGCAGAGTTGTATTGCGAACTCCACAATGGAAGCTGAGTATGTTGCTGTAAGCGAAACAACAAAAGAAACTTAGCCGATCCATTTACGAAGGCCCTTTCAGCTAAGTGTTTGAGGGTCACCTAGTAGGACTAGGTCAATGAGTTTTGTATCACTAGGGCAAGTGGGAGAATTGATGGGTATTGTGATGCCCTAGTTTATTGTATTTGTACATTTTCTTCTCTCCATGTAAACTCAACATTGTATATATTTGTATATATTGATCCACTAGAGTTTTAGTCCAAGTGGGAGTATTGGTGGGTTTTATGTCCTAAAAACTCACAGTTTATAAAATAATAAATAGTTATATTATCAATATACTTGTTATTGATCTTATAAATTGTATGAAAGTCTAAATCCAATAAACTAAGACCCATGACTATTGTATGAGTACTTGAACTTTATGTGGAGACATAAGAGTGGATCGGGTTCAAGTAAATAGTCAAGATGATCTATGGTACATGAATGAGGTTGGGTACCTTATTCTAGTAATGATAACGGGCAGAAATGCACGTTATTACATCGCAAAGATATAAAACAATGTAGGATTGTGGCGGAAAAAATATGTAAAATCGTGTTCAAAAGCATTAAGTTGAGAACATTGTGATCACATGCATCCATCACATTAAAACAGCTAATTTATGTATTTTGTGCAGGAAAATGCGTTGGCGCAAGGCAAAATTGCGATCCAAGGAATTCAGCGTCCGAGCGCATTAGAAAGCTGATGACGGTCGAATCTGAATTAAGTTGACAAGACGTTAACGACACACTATAGTAAGTACACTCAACTTTTCGGTGACAGTTAATCGGTGCATCAGATAGAGAATTAATGACATCCCATCAGTGCAATCATTTGAGAGAAAAGCTCTTCACTTTAAAGCTCTATAAATACCAAAGGCCACTTTTATTAAAGGAGTTCAGCTATTCAGAATTTAAAGTTCTTCTTCGCCATATACATAGATTGCCGTAGTCTGTAATTTTACATATTTAGAAGGTGGAGGCGAGTGAAGAGAGAATATGTCAAAAGATCGTCCTGGTTAGCTTGAAAGAGTGCCAGGAAGCATTGACATCAGAGAGAGGGCCGACTCTTGCGGAAGCAAAAACATTCTTTTGGGCAAAGTAGAGAAAAACTCAGTGTAAAAGCCTAGGGAAGAAAGGCATTGGTACCAGGCTCTCTATCCCTATTTTCCATTGTCATTTTGTATTCTGATCATATTTATAGAATTGAATTTTCATCTCTGCATCTGTTTACTCTTTTTACATTACGCATGAGTAACTAAACTATCGAATGGGTTGAGAAGCACTTAGCTAGCATAACCTGAGATCTTCACTTTATGCAATCATCTTGTATTATGTATGCGTCATTTGTCCTTTAAAGATGCTCGAGAGAGTGGTCTAAGCATAGAATCTAGGCTTGGAAAATTCATTAGAATATAGAATCGGGAGAGTCAGATTAGAACCGCATAATCAAGAGATAGAAACTAAAGAATAAGTTCCGTTTGCTATTAAAGTATCACATGCACCCTAGAGATAGGATATGATAGTATGCGGTCACCTTGCATATATGTGCATCATTCATCATCGCATAGACAAGAATAGAGACTTAGGAATAAGTCCTATCGACATCATCGCATGCGTCCTAGAAATAGGAGCTATGGCATTTACATTGGAAGATGAATTGTTATTGTGTATGAGTAGCATGATCGCATAGCTTGAATACAATCTCAGGAAGCGCTAGGTAAATCTCTTCTCAACCCGTTCCCCCGCATACTCATTGTAACTTTCGCTGTTATTAACTCTTTTCTCAATTCCGCTGCATAGAATCTATACCTTGAACAAACATACCAACCAACTCATTGTTTTATTTGTTATCGCAAAGAAATCTGAAATCACCGTCGCATTTTGTCTCCTTAGTCCTTGTGTTCGACCCTGGGCTTACCAGGCAACCTAGTATTATTTATACTTGGATTTTGCTAGGAAAACTTGAATGCAAAACGCATACACCACCATCGCAATATACACCATTATTTCATCACATTAACAACGTATCAAGTTTTTGGCGCCGTTGCTGGGGACTACGGTAGTACAGATTGTGCTAACGGTAACTTTTTTATTTTCTTTGCAGACTTTCCATCTCTGTACACTACCTCTCCTTAGGTAAAGGAAGAAGCGGGCGTCATATGAGCGAAGGACAAACTCTTGAACCCAATTACGACCTAGAGATTGAGAGAATTTTCCAAGGAAGAAGAAGAAACAACCGCCTACAACAACAACAAAAGAGAAATCCTAACATGGCGGAGCAACCGAAAGACAGAGCACCCAACGTAAATAATGTCATGGAAAACCCCATCCTCTTGGCGAACGACCGCAATAGGCCCATCCAGGACTATGCGTCGTCCAACCTTTATGATTTCTCACAAGGAATCATGAAGCCAACTTTGGACAGATGGAGGTTCGAGATGAAACCAGTGATGCTGTAGATGATTCAAATTGTTGAACAGTTTGACAGTAGACGTGGCGAGGATCCGCACACTCACCTCCGAAGTTTTTTTGAAATCTACAATACATTTGTGTTCCCAAACATCTCCGCTGAGGAGGTTCGACTAACATTGTTCCCATTTTCGTTGTGTGACCAAGCACGAAAATTGGCCTATTTTCTCAAACTAGGGGAGATTACATCGCGGGAACAGGTTGTGGAAAAGTTCATGAAGAAGTACTTCTCCCTGATAAAAAACGCAAGACGGAGAAAGCTGATCACTAATTTTGAACAAGATATCGACGAATCGCTCAGTAATGCCTGGGTGAGGTTTAAGCGACTGGTGCGAGATTATCCGCATAATGGCTTACCAATTGTCTACAGATGGTAATTTTCTACTATGGTTTGAACCCTGCATCGCAGACGGCTGCCAATGTGGTAGTAGTTGGAGGTCTGCTTGACAAGACATGTGATGAAGCTAAGAACATACTTGATCACATTTCAAAGAATCATGAAGACTTGAGAGAAAGTGATCAACGACTAAGAATCAAAGACAATGATGCAAGCAATGAGATCATCGCATCCCTACAAAACCAAATGAATGCGATGATGAATTTAATACAAGAAACTGCAATTAGTAGCACGGCAACGCATAAAGGGCAGGTTAACACAACCGCTCAAACGACCACAAGTTGCATCACCTGTGGGGAAGCACATCCGATTGAAGAATGCCCAAGGAATCCGCAGTCAGTGTGCTTCATAAAGAATAACCCTTTCGCTGATACACACAACATCAGGTGGAGAAACCACCCTAATTTCGCGTGAAAAAATCAACTACAAACCTATCAACCTATGGTGCAAAAGGAAGGGCCGCCGGGATTTTTCCCGCGAATGAATGGTCAAATACAACCTAGTAGGATTTATACTTGGATTTTGCTAGGAAAACTTGCATGCACAACGCACCATCATAACATACACCATTATTTCATCACATTAACAACGCATCAGGTAACACCATTGGATGCGGCCTACTCGGTAGTTGTTACAAAGAGTTGTAAAATGCTACATACGATGTGATCCTAATTCGTATATGTTATGACATAAGGAGTGGGGGCATCCTATGCAATGAGTTTGCATAAGATCAGGGCCAAGAAATAAGTCACTCTTACTTTATAACGTTGTTTACTATTTAAGACTGAATATTTCACCTAGATGACCTAGGTAACTTGATCTTAATCCTGAGCTAACTATGAACTCCTGTTTATTCGGGATTGCCCTTAGATTTGCATAGTTGAGGGTTGGCTCAATAGAGTCAGCTCAATAAGACTCCCATTTCACGGGTAAGACCGAATAGATAGCTGGGGACATAGGGTGCAAGACAGAGTTCACGCCTACCCGATTTAGGGATAGGAGAAAGGTTGTTCTCTCAACTACTGAATCTAGGTCTTGAACAAAGGGCCCCACCCAGCTGAGAGAGTTTGGTTTAGTGATTGGATCACAAACCAGTTGTTCATTAGAGGATTAGTAGGGACTTGAGGAATAAGACGTAATCTCGGGGGTAAAACAGATATTTGACCCAGCCGTTATTACGAACAACCTGTGAAGGTTCGACTTGCTAATTACGGTTAAATCGTGTGGACATAATATATCTACAGTGAGGGGAGTGCAACTATGGGCTTTAATGGAGTGATCCATTAGTTAACGAACGAGGATTAATTTGGTCTAATGAGTTTAGCCAATTAATCTCGAATCGTTGGAGCCCATGATCTGTAGGTCTGTGAGGTCCGTATACTAACTCGTAACGGACTAGCTCTAGAATAGTGTGATAAGTTAATTTGAAACGTTCAAATTAGATTTAAGGGAATTTGTAGTTATATGAGATATAATTATGTTTAATTTTAGAATTAAACGGAATAGAAGAATTTATATATTTAAATATGATTTAAATATATAAAGATGGATATGTGTTAAAATTAATTTAATATTTGATGTTAAATTAATTAAGTTTTATTTAATAATTAATTTATGAAATTAATTAATTTTGCATTTTAAAAATATAATAGATTTTGTAATCAAAATTTAGTTTTAGATAAAATTGAAAAATAAGAAAACAAAAACACAAAATGAAAAAATGGTTTTTTCCATTATCCATCATTCAACTAGCTCACACATATAGCAATATATTTGTCTTGTCTTCTCCAAGTATGAGCTGCAACTTATGAAGCTCTTCTCTTTCCATGTTGATCTACAATATAATGAGAAGATTGGAGTGAAAATCGTGCATGCAATCAAAAGAGTTTTGAGAGAAAAACTGGTTTGAAGAAAGGTTCTTCAACAAGGTTGCAACAGTGAGCTTTTCTCCTTCATCCCTTGATTCAAGCTTGTTTGAGTCCCACAACTCAGTCTAGAGCACCAAGAGAATAGTGAGGAAGATCTTGAGGTGGTCTACAACAAGATATGGAGAAGATAGCAGCTGGAGATGGAGCTTTGAAGAAGTTCTACAAGAGGTATGTCTTAAAACCCATTTTTCTACAGAAGCATGCTTTATATTATGCCAAAATTAGTGAATTTGAATGCTTAGGTGATCCTTGTGCTTCTGCTGTTGATGATACAATCCTACAAAAAAACGCAAGCGATAAGGAAAGAATGAGAGACCGAAGGTGGCCATTAGTTGGGCAACAACTTAAACACAGACTTGAAAAGTACTAAGAAATGAATAAGGGCTAAAAGTCGACTAAGAGAAGCAGTCGAAAGATCAAGGGAGAGGTCATGCATCGAGAAACAAGTGATAAGGAAACGGGAGGCCAAATCATCTACAAACTCATCACATGAGCAAAAAAGTACATGAGCGTAGAGGAATTGCTTCAATCAAAAGGAGTAGCAAATGATACAAGGAAGAGATCACCAAGACTAGCAGACAAAGACCGTGAAGGAAGGAAATATGGGGAGATGAGTCCAAAAGGAAATGGTTAGAAGAAACAGAGTTTGTTAGGAATGTCCTAGAACTTGCAGTTCGTAAATTTTGTGTTAAACATTCTATTTATCAATAAAATATTATTGAGTATTTTATTCAATAAAGTTGTTGATTTTGCATTCTATTATGAAAATCCAATAAACATATCCATGGCTATAATATGAATACTTTAACTTTATATGGTGATATAAACAGGATCAAGTTAATAGTATATAGCCTAAATGGTCTACGTATATGGATGAAATTGGGTATCTCATCCTGGAAACACTATTGGATGCCGCCCATTTTGTATAGGTAGTACAAATGATGTGATCCACAGATCATTCATGTAGAGACATGTTAATGGAAGCATCCTATATAATGAGTTTGCATATAGACTAGACCATGAAATAGTCACTTTTCTTTATAACGACTGTTTACTGTTAAAAATGACTATTTCATACTTATGTAACCTAGGATAACTCGATCTTAATCCTAAGCTAGCTATGAACTCCTGTTTATTCGGGATTATCCTTTGATTTGCATGGGTGAGGGTAATTCAACAACACTGCTCAATAAACATTCCATTTTGAGGATAAGATTAGATGGATAGCTGGGGATATAACCCTGCAAAATGGAATTCATTTCTATTCATTTTAGGGTTAGCAGATAGGTTGTTCTCTTAAGTGCTAATTCTAGGTATTGAACATTTGGTGCCCCGCCTTCTCATGATAGAGAGGGACATGATTCATAAGTAGTATTATGAATCAAATTGTTCATTAGAAAGTCAGTGAGAACTTAAGGAAAAAGATGTCTTTATAGGGGTAAAATGGTAATTTTGACCCAGCTGTAATTATGAACAACCTGTGAAGAATCGACTTACTTATTATGATTTACATGGACAAAAATATATACAGTGAGGAGAGTGCAACTATCGAACTATAGTAGTGTGTCTTGATAGTTAACGAATAGTAATTAATTCAATTAAAGAGTTTTAACAAATTAATTACAAATCGTTAGAGCTCATGATCTGTAGGTCCATTAGATCTCTCTACTAGCTCTCTTAAATTGGAACAACAAATTGAGTATTGATGTATGAAATTAGGGTCATGAATTTGAAATGCTCAAATTCAATTTTAGGGTTTTCGATTGATTGTATATGATACAATTTAAAACGTTTAATTTAATTAAAATTAAACAAAATTGGAAAATCAATCAATATTTAAATTATGATTTAAATATAAAATTGATTTATTGGTGAAATTGATATTTTATTGATTTAATATTAAGATATTAAATTAATATTATTTTGATTAAAAAGTTAAATTAAAAAATTAATTAAAATTAGTTTTATTTAAATTAATTTTATAAAATTAATTTTATAAAACTAATTTAAATAATTAAATAAAATGATTTGTTGAAATCATTTTCAAAGTTGGTGGATTTTTCCTTTTTTTGGGAAAAATCCGCTAACTATATGTTAATGGATTATCACCTAAATCCAATACATTTATGTGATGATCTCCAAGGAGGAGATGCCCTCCATGCAACCTTGTGTATTTGCATGAATTTTACCTATATATAGAACCTTCATGCATGAAGATCATCATGCAATCTGAGTTTTACTTGTTGAAGTAAAAACCTGAAAACCCTACATATCCCTCACTTGTTTATTCTCAATTCAACTTGATTTAGGTGTTTCCACCACACGTCCTAGCTTGAGCATAGTGGAGAAGATCTTGGTGGTAGTCTTCATATAGATTTGAGCTCTATCTTGGTGGATTTCAGCTGAATTCGTGGAAGAAATCTTCAAAGGTAATATTGAAGGAAATCAGATATGAGGATTTCCACGAGTAGCGAAATGATCGTTCTAAATTTCATTCGATATTGAACTACACAATTATAGTACAAGAAATAGAAACTAATAGGTCATGCAACAACTAGAAATTATAGCATAGCACGATCCACGGCAAACACCACACGAACAACACGAACCCAACAAAAGGCCTCCAGAACCTCAATATCAATCGAGTTGAGTGAGGATACAACCACAATGGTTACCTTGGTATTCTCGTTGTGAGAATCCAGAAGTTATGGTCTTTGTATGGACTTGGTTAGAGGAAGAGACTGGAAGAACAACAATCGTGTAGACGATCGAGCAAGTGGGAGATGACATAGTCTATCGTATAGACGATGTGCTCAATCGTGTAGAAGATGGCAACCTATCGTATAAACAATCCCAAGCGATCATTTAGATACGACCAACTGAGTGAACTATTGTATAGTGACACTCCACGATCGTTTAGTCTCTCAAATGTTATCGCTTGGTGAAACACTTGATAGCCTTCTCCGTGAGTTTTTTCCCGAATCAAGTACCTCCTAATATTAGGAAAACATTTTTCCTTTTATCTCACGGTTACCGTAAAACCACCAATAACCTCCCACTCAATTGATTAATAGAGAAAAAGAGATAATTATCAAATAATTAATATTATTATAAATAAATATGATAACGAACTTACCATATTATATTTATAACCTATATTTTTAATATTTCATCTCATGAAATATATAAACCATAGTTCTTTTTCTTTCTTATGGTACTTAATGTAAATCATATTTACATCAATCCTCCACTTGATATATCTCATACATCACACCAATTATATCATATATAATCAAATTTTCTCTTGTCAATTTGAACATTTCAAATCAACCCTAAGAATTGATTCTCAACTTGAATCCATTTAGCTACCAAAGAGACCTTATGGACTTGTAGCTTGAAGCTCCAACACGTGAATAACTGACTAAACTCTTTAGTCACGGGATCCACCATCCATTAACTGTCGAGCACTCCACTAAAGACTGATAGCTGCACTCTCCTCACTACAGATATATTTTGTGTCCATATCAACCAATCAACAGTGCGAAACCCTTCATAGATCACTCGTAAGTACAATTGGACCAATTTATCATTTTGCCCCTATAGTTATATCTAACTCCTTAAGTACCATTGATCCCTCTAATGAACATAAGTCATAGTTGTATTATGACCGAGTCCTCTCTTCCAAAGAGTGGTTGTGGCCACTATATTCAAGATCCGGAATCAACCCTTAAGGGAGCAATCTATCTACTTACCCCTGCTTTAAGGAAGAAGTGAATTTCATCTTATGTAATTGAGTTCCCAGCTCCCCAAAAAGGTAGGCTTGTTGAGTTGACAATCTGGCCACTCTCACCCATACTAATCAAAGGACTGCCCTCAAAACTAGGAGTTCCTAAAATACTTAGGATTAAGGTCATGTCACCTACGATCATTTAGGTGAGATGTAAGTCTCAAGTATCAACGACATTATATAAAGAGACTATTCATCTCGTGGTTCAGTCTTATACAAACTCTTTATATAGGACACCCCCACTCTCATGTCTCCACATGAATGGTCAGGATCAACTATCTATAGTAGTTAACAACACTTGTAAACCTCTACAAAGCGGGTCGTATCCGTAGTGTCACAAGGATCAGGTATCCCTCCTATATCCTTATACTACAGACCTTTTATGTTATCACTTAAGGCATGATCCACTTGTATATCTCATATACATGCTTAAGTTTACATACAATAACCATGGATCTTTGTTTATTGGATATGAATAAATGTAAAATAAAACAACTCTTATTTTATTCATAGCAATGTGTACAATGTTTACAATGTTTACAAACTATGAGACTCTGGGAGAATTAGGACACCAATCCCAACAAATATGTGTTTCAAACCCTCTTATGAATATCATATGAACTACATTCTTAAAACTCAAATTAAATGTAGTTTAAGTGCTTATTGATTCTGAAACCTTTCGTTGCATGTTTTATTACTCCTTCAGAGTTCACTCGATTTTGAACTTTGTATAAGTTTGAGAAGTATACGCTAACTATTGTGGAACCTGAAGGGATCCTTATGGAAACATGTCACATGAATCTTTTAAAAATAATCCATAGAAGATGAAGGGATAAAGATAAATACTACCTTTGTCGTGATGATCATAGGCACCTAACCACGGAAAATAAGTCACCAGATTAGAAGGATTACCCACACAGAAAAATTAGGACAGCCATCAAAGATTAGTTGGAAGAACATCGGGATGATAGTAGAAGGGAAATGCAAGGCAAACAAGGAAGGAGCCAAAATGGTTTGGGTTATACACAATAATGGGTAAAGACAGTAATAAAATTTGTAGAAGTTGCAGTCGGGAATCTTCATCAGCCACTCAACCATTCTCTAGTGATAACTTTGATGATTGTGAACGTCATGGTGCATTGTAGATGAAGGGGGTTCAACTGATGTTTTACCAGGCTTTTGGATTAGTGGGAATAGAGAAGACTGGGCTGAAGAACAACCCAACACCGTTGGTTGGATTTGGGGAGGGAGCATAAAATGCATCTCAAGGATATAATAGAGTTACTAGTGACTTTTGGAGAAAAATGTAGGACAATCATGTAGATGGTCAACTTCTTAAAGGTTAATTGCCCATCAACATATAGTGCTATTATGTGGAGACCAACCCTAGATAAACTATGGGAAATACCTTCATCTTACTATTAAGCCATGAAATCTCCAACAGTCAAAGGAATAGAAGTGTTAGAGCGCGAGTAAAAGATGGCGAGAGAGTGTTATTATACAACACTATGAAAAGCTTCAAGAAAGCTGAGTCCCATGGATTTTTAAGGAGGTGGCTGAGGCCGACCGACTCGACCAATCCATCTTTTTCATTTTTTAGGTAATAAGTAGAAGAAAAAAAAGAGAAAAGGAACGAAAAGGATTTGGAAAAAGGAACTCATGTGATGGAGAGCATAAAGATTTTGAGATATAGCCAAATAAGGATTGTCATAACCAGTCTTTACAGAATTTGGATCATGGAAAACACCTTTCAAAAGTTTAAGGCTTTTTACAAGGAGTTCAACCTCACCTTCTATTCTAGGATAACTATTGGGGAGAGAAAAACAACGTGATTTTGGAAGCAGCACTAACATAAGCTACGAAATCGAGGAGATTTTTGATGGTTAGACTGAATAGGGCGAAAAGGGAGCGAGTTGGCTGGTCATCCTCAGTAAGATCTGTAACTTCGTGCTGATGATTGTTGTAAGATGATTCACCTTCCTATAATCCTATCCTAAGCCTTTTTCCACGACATTCCCATAGGAAAGCACAACGATGAGCCATTCTTGTAGGAAATTTTAGCCAAGGTCGACCCTATGGTTAGTCAAGTTTGAGCACATAAAAGATATAATGAAAGATTGTTGAATCTGTTTTGAGGGTTAGCAAGGTTAAACCAACGGTTAAAAGATTGTCTAGGCCAGCTAGAGGAGAAAGAATACAAGAACACCAAGTGGTCGAGGCTAACCAGAGGAAAAAGGATGCTAAAATAGGAGGGTTGCACAATAGACAATGGGTTAGTTGAAGACTTAGTGGCTAAGGTCAATCAAAAGAGAGAGAATACAAGCTGACCATGTGGACGAGGCCGACCGAATCAAAAGGAATGCCAAAATATGGAAGCTACATAGTGGGCATGAAATCAAAGTGACATCAATCACGATAGGTTACAACAAGATGTCGAAGTTTATCGATAAAATGCGGGCAGGTTAACTCCACTTAAATGTAGAAGGAAGAAAATTAGGGAATTGGCTAGATACAATGGTGATCTAGTCAACACTCACAATGAGGTTTGTCTCTAGTGATTTAGTCCTAAGTAGACAACAAATGCCAATGTTGTACATCTATGCTCCCCGAAAAAAATGTCGAACACGATGTAAATATGTTGCTTAACGTTACTTAACTGTGGTGAATATGTGCGAAGAACTCAATTTTATGCTGTTTTAGGAAAAATGTTTCAATTGAACACTCCAGGCAAGATTAAAGAGTCCAGGTAATCTTAGAAGAACAAGTTCATTATGACGAAATCAAGCCGGTTAAAGGAATATATGTCATAAAATTCAAAACAAAGATCAAAATCGGAAAGCAGGAGAAGGTAAGGACAATATTCCCAAGTTTGCACCACCAAAGTTTCATTTATAAAAATAAACAAAAGTGAATCTCGGGTTTCGAATTTGGGAATGGGGGCTAATGTTAAGGGTAAAATTGTACCTTAAGTAAGATGGTCATCTTAACCCAAGATTTCGGGCTTAAGGGAAAGTTTGGAAGGAAGGGTCGCATGGGCTGAGCCCGTACCACTTGCTCAGCCTCTGCTATTGCCAAGCCAAGCATAGCCTAGCCTAGTTGAGCCTAGCTAGTCGAGCAGAGCCCTAGGAATCCCTAGGGTTTCAATAGGTCAAGGAGTAGGGAAGTGTTTCTGAGAAGAAAAAGGATTAGGGGATGAGGAGAAAAACTATAGGCTGGAAGAGCATCAGATGAGATAACTTAAAAGTTTTGAGTTATTCTCTACCTCATAAGTTTCATATTGACTTAGGTATTGGAGTCCCTTTTCTTTGTTTTGTATGTTCTCTCTTCCTCAAACTATAAATTTACCATTGACGTCACGCAAAGGTCAAGTACGTTTATGCTTGACTAAAATTTGGCATTAACAATTTCCACTATATATTTTGTGAAATGAAAAACATGTAAACAAAATTACTAATCCTGAAAAAATAAACATACAAAAGTTTGTTTGTGCTGTATGTGTTATTGTGTTTGTCGTAGAAATCTAAAATTGAAAACAAACCGATAAAAAAACAAAAAAGACCAAAAGGAACGAAGATAAAAATAAGTGGATGTTAATGTACTTGATTTATGCTAGTTACAAACAATTAGAGGTGAGAGTATATAAAGATATTTATTAAAATATGAACGGTAAAATGGACAAGAACAAAGAGATACGTTAAAACAAGTAATTTTTACTTTTATGGTATGATTTTTTTTCTTTCAAGTCTATGCTTCATAACTTCAATGAAATTAAATGAAGTGATGGAGACATGATATTTAAATTTGTTATTTTCGGTTAGCTAACACTTTACATCCTACTTTGATTAAACAATTTTAGCTTACTACGTCTTGGCCTACTACACTTACAACTAGATTAATTAAGGCCAAACTCGATCTCAATTCTCAAATAGAAAATTGATACTATTGTTTGATAATATGTATAGGAAGTGGCAAAACAGGAAAGAAAAAATGTCAAACAACTATGTTACTTAAGTTATATTCATTTTGACTATAGAATTTAATAATTTTTTATAAGAAATTATTATTAAATTAAATTGTGTGTTAATAATTGTTGTAGGTAATTCTTGACCAATAAAAGATAAAGATAAAAGTAAAACCAGGAGATTATCCCATCCCAAAAATGGACCCAAAATTGGCATGAATCAGACTCAAGAAAGTTTCTAATAAATAGGAAGAAAAGACAATTGGGCTAAGACCCAATTGGTCTACTTTGGCCCCGGAGACGTGGCCAATTAGGCCTTCATGGCCAAAGAGCTCACCTTGGTCTTAGAGGCCTGGAAGGCCAAGGCCAATGCCACTGAATCCTAAGAATGACCAATCCAGATCAATCCTCTGTTCTGAAATATTGTTAGTGGCCCAAGTCCAACTCCTGAGTGTCCGTCAGTTTCCAAATAGGTAAATAAAGTAGATTCCGAAACCTAAGAAAGGTATGGAAGACTCCTAAACTTCATTATAAATAGAGCATGACTGCCCTATAAAAGGTAAGTTCATCTCCTCCCTAAAACTATTTGCTCTAACGTTTCTGTTAAGATCTGATTTAAGCATCAGAGTGTTTGTGGCAAGTACCACACTAGTGTGTTATTTTTGTTTTTTTTTTTTTTTTATTGTTTTGTAGGTAATTTATCCTCAAATTATAAATTTACCATTAATAGTACGTGAAAGTCAGGTGAATTCGTTTGGTTGGATTTTGACATCAATAATAATAATAAATTAATATTAGTTTATTTTAATGTAATAACTAAGTAAAACGCATTGATTGATAAGTCAGATAGGCATTTGTCATATCTTTTTTTAAAAAGTTATCTCATAAATTTTTTTTTTTAAAAAAAACATTAGTATGATTGAACAAACATAGGCAGATAAATGAGAGAGGAAAAATGCAAAGAAATGGTAAAGTATTTTAATGGTGATTGTCTGACCGTCATTAAAATATGATCTCGATAGAAATATCGAGATTTTAGTTTTATGAAAATATCGATCAAAAGTCGAAACTAATGGATGTTTCTAAAAAAAAATATGTAAACTAAAAAAAGTTAATTAATAAATAAATCTTTTATGATTTTTAAATGAGTAAACATGACTATTACTTATATTTTATTTATATTAATGATATTTTGTTCTTATTTTTATGTTCCATAAAATTTTCTATGATATAATGGAAGTATCGATTCACCCCTCATTCAATTATCAAACCTATAAAAATGTAATAATATCTATGAAACTATCTAGATGTCAAGAGAAATTTAAATTTAGTACTATGATCTAAGATAAAAATTGTGAAGGGATTGATATAAAGATTGTGGGTCATAATTAATATGCAAAGGGAATGAGAGATGAGTCTTTCTTTTGGAAGGAATGGGATTGCCGATAGTTGGGGGAAAGATTTCCAATTCTAATATGCTCTTCCAATGGATTTCATGTGTTAATTAATTCTACTGAAAAAAAAAAGGGAATGAAACTTTTTACTCATGAGTTTAAAGTACTTTTTTTTTTTATTATTTACTAGTACAATAATTGTGAGGTGACGAATTTTGATGTAAAGTGCATGCAAATCATTGCAAGCTTACTTTGTCGAGACCTAAGACTATATAATTAATTTAATCACTCAATTATATGTTGTTTGATTTTCAATCATTGTTGCCTCTAAAAATAAGGAAAGTGAGTAAGCTATATATAAACACGGGTCACTTAACAAAAAGGCAAACCAAAACCTATATTAATTAGGCTCATAACCCACATGTTTGTTATTTACAAAAATGACAAAAACGAAGTTCATCCCACATATAAAGGATGTAAAATGTCGCAAATGCTCTTAATATTGATATACATTTGATACACCTAATACACTTGATATACTACTGATATACACTTGATATACTTGATAATGATGATCTTGAACGATATACTTGATATACATTAGCCAGTCGTTGTTGTTACTTGGATATAGTGTATGCCCTAATTTATTTTTATTTTGTACTTTATTTGTATTGTACATTGTCCTAAATCTCCGTGTAATCTCGTAGTTTGTAAACTTTGTATAAAAATATTGTTGTTAATAAAATAAGTGTTATTTTATAAGCATATACTCAATCCGATAAACTAAGATCCTAGATTATTTTATGTAATTTAAACAATTACGTAGAGACATACAAATGGATCTTGTTTAAATAATAACCTAAACGGTCTGTAGTAGATGGATAAGACTGGGTACCTTATTCTGGTGACACTACGGATACGACCCGCTTTGTAGGTGTTACAAGTGTTGTAAAGTGCTACAAATGATCTGATCCTGATCATTCATATAGAGACATGTGAGTGGGGGTATCTTATACAAAGAGTTTGTATAAGATCGGATCACGAAATGATTAGTCTCTTTATATAACTCTGTTAATAATAGAGACCTACATTTTACTAGGATGACCATAGGTGATATGACCTGAGTCCTGAGTGAGTTGTTAACCCCTGCTCATGAAAGCGGTCCTTTGATTTGTATGGGTGAGAGTGGCCAGATTGCCAACTCAATAAGCCTACAATTTTGGGAATTTGTCTGACTAGGGAGCTGGGAACACAACTACACGAGACAAAATTCACTCCTTCCCTGACGCAAGGACAAGTAGATAAATTGCTCCCTTAAGGGCTGATTGAGGGGTTTGAACATAGTGGCCACACCCTCTCCTGACCCGAGAGGGACTTAGTCATAGTTGGACTATGACTTATTGTTCATTAGAGAGAACAGTGGTACTTAAGGAGTTAATGTAACTACAAGGGCAAAACGGTAATTTTGGTCCAACTGTATTTACAAGCAATTTGTGAAGGATCATTGCACTGTTGATTGGTTATATCCAATGGACACAGAAATTTATCTGTAGTGCGAAGAGTGCCGCTATCGATCTTTAGTGGAATGACTGGCAGTGAACAGACGGTACGTAATTTAATTAAAGAGTTAATTAATTATCCAAGTATCGCTGGAGCTTCAATCTACGAGTCTATAAGGTCCCCTCTGTAGCTCAACAGGGATTTAATTGAGAATTATTTTTGGATTAATTTGAAGTGTTCAAATTAATTGAGGGAATTATATATGATATAATTAATTAAAATAATTATGTTTGGGATATAATTAATATAATGTATTTGATACATTATAATATAAGGTAATATGAGAGGAATTTGAATATGATTCAGATACTAATTATATGAATGAGATTCATATAATTAATTTAATATAAATATGATTTATATTAAATATCATAAATAAGTTTAGAGGAAGTAAATATTTAGATATGATCCAAAAATCAATTATATGAATGAAATTTATATAAGTGAGTTTACTATAAATGTGATTTATATTAAATATCATGTTTGGTTGAGAGAAAATACATCTATAGGTTATATTGTATTTTATACAATATGTAACTATAGATTATGTGTTATATGGGATATAACATATAGTTTATATACATATAATAAGGTTGTTATTATATGTATAATTATTATTAATTTTATTTTATTAAATTAATATTAATTAATTAAAGAGTGAGGAGGGGGGGTTACAACTCCCTCCCCCTAATTTCTCTCAGCCAAATATGTGATGAGAGATGTCAGAGAAAGGGATGGTGCTCATTGATCTTCCTCCATGAAACATTGAGAGAATAGTTCTCTCTGGAAAAACGAAAAGAGAAGAAAAGTTTTTCTCCTCCCTCTCCTCCTCTCCATCTCCTCTCCTCTTTCAAAACCCTAAGGTAAAGCCCACACCTCCTGTCGTTCTCAATCCTTAAGGAGAATAAAGAAGGCTCTATTTGGTGGTATCCCTTTTGGAGAAGAAGATCCGTTCGTGACTTATTCGAGGGATTCGTGAAGAATAGTCTTCAATTAAAGGTAAAGGTTTCTAGAACCCTAAGTTTTCCTTTATTAATGCATGCTATAATTTATGTAAAGGCATATCTTGTTCTTGATTTACTGTAAAACTTACATTCAATGAAAAATGGATTTGGGACAATCTTGCTTCCGTTCAAGGTTCTCTCCTCAAAGAGTTCCTACAATTGGTATCAAAGCTAGGTTGCTGGTTTTCTGATCCAATATTCATTTTTTTATTGAATCGTTTTTACACTGTTGGTGGGTTTTACTGCATTCTGTTTAAAATTCATGCGATGAATGGTTATGAATGTGGTTTTGTAGATGGATGTTTTGGGATAGAATACTAAGTTTTAAGGTTTTATTTCGTTTACAAATTTGGTTTGTAAAGGCCCTTGTTTTGGGCATAATTATGTTATAGAAACTGTATTTGTTGTTTAAGTCGCTCGTGCTGTTCTTAGGAAGCTTCAATGAAGAAGATGAGCAGTTCTACAAGATCGTATAGCTATAGTTGCACGAACATGTAACATTTTCTAAACGATCGTGTAGCTAATGTTACAAGATCATGTAGATTTTGCTACACGGTCGTGTAGCATTTGCTATCGCACAACAAGTTTGCTACACGATCACTGCAGAGAGTTCGTTGAAGGGCGGTTCGGTTCGAGTGGTTCAAGCCCTGGTTCACCTGTTTTGATCTGGATGACTCTTATGCTATAATAGTTAGCCTTTTAGCTTTCCTTTAAGGTATCCTATCCCAACCCATTAACTGTATTATATGTCATATAGTTTTTAAAACCCACCATAGGTTGTGCATTTATATTCATGTATCATTTCATATTATAAGTATTATAATATATGTATGTGCATGATTTAAATTATAAAGCATGCTCATGCATCTTATAGTATAAATGTAGTAGTATATATATACATACATTATAGCATTTTCATGCATCATTTATATTATAATTGTTACAATATATGGTTGAATGTATGTATGGAAAGTATGCTATAGTATGATTCATTATTTAGTGATATAATTTTTATATATATTAGTAATGAATGGAGATTGCATGATGCATGACATTACCTTAGGTTAATTTATAATTGTTATGATTAACTGAAGTATGTCAAGCATGCAATGGATGTTTTAATTGTTTCATTTATTTATATTCTTTATAACTAAATGAAATTAGAATTAAAATCAATAATTAAGAGTTTTATGCAAACCTTAGGTTATAATAATTTTTTTAAATGGTTTTAAAATATGATTGAGATATACCCAAGTTCACAAATTTCTAATGAGATTAAAAATTAGATTAATCTTTTTCAATCGGTTTAATAGGATTAAATTGATTTCAATAAAAGATTAAATTTGTAGCAAATATATCTATAAGGGACTTTTTGTCTAAGGTGAGTTCTGGCTAGGCTGGGGTACTTAAGATGACGAAAACATCGTACCCCTACCTAGAAACCTATCTGGAAAGGTGAAATAGATAGATTTGCTGCAAGCATGCAATTGTTGATTAATATTTGTTAAAGTTTTTAACGAATACTAATCAAAATTGTTTAACTTTCCAAAGTAAATGTTGCTTTTTGGCAAACTTAAACAATCACTTAGTAAAAATAATTAGTCGTATTTTTCCTAAGTAAATTAAACCCTAGGTTGTTAAAATACTTAGTGGGAGGAAAAGATGTATATGATACATCAATTTTTTCACTCACGTTTCTCCCTTAATATTCACACCGTGAGACTCATGCTTGGCTTTGAGGTGACTGGAGAGTGTCCCCATTCGGATGGTGTTTGCATGGGTCAATATCAAGGTGAAAGGAGAGAGTATTTATGTTAAGTGGGAGAGGGATGTGTGTCAACATATCCTATAGTCTCTTTCATTGGTTTGCACCGTGAGTTCTTCTTGCACGACCTCAAGGACCTTGGAGCGTCCCCCTTCGGATGGTTTGTGCGCTAGGTCAATATCAAAGTGAACTCCAGATATGGATAAGATCTGAAACTAGCCTACCATTTTCAGGATTTTTCTGATTGGGGAGCTAGAAACATAGCTACACAAAACGAAATTCACTCCTTCCATGAGGTCAGGGTAAGTAGATGAATTGCTCTCTTAAGGGCTGATTCCAGGGCTTGAACAATATGGTACCACATCTTCTCCTGACCTAAGAAGGGTTTGGTGATAATTAAACTATGACTTATTAATCATTAGAGGGATCAGTGGTACTTAAGGAGTTAAATGTAACTATAGGAGCAAATCAGTAATTTTGGCCTAGTTGTACTTACGAGCTATTTGTGAAGGATCATTACACTGTTGATTGGTTATATCCAATGGACACAGAAATATATCTTTAGTATGAAGAATTCAGCTATCGTTCGTTAGTGGAGTGTCGGACAATTAATGGATGTTGAATAATATAATTAAAAGAGTTTAATCAATTATTCAAGTGCCATTGGAGCTTCAAACTACAGGTCCATAAGGTTCCCTCTGTAGCTCAATAAAAATTAAATGAGAATCCATTTTGGATTAATTTGAATTTTTCAAATTAATTGAGAGAATTAATTATATGTGTTGCGGAATCATCCCATCTCAATTGAAAACAAAAATATCTTTTTAGGACGAAATCAAGCTCTGCTTTCGTGTTTTTGTTTTAATTTAATTGTATATAATATAATTACTATAATGTATATGATACATTATAAGATAAAGTTTATTTGAGAGGAAATAAATATTTGAATATGATTCAAATATTATGTACGTGAACTGAATTCATATAATTAAATTTAGTATAAATAAGATTTATATTAAATACAATGCATGAATTAGAGAATGAAAACTATAGGTTATATTGTATTTGATACAATATTAAACTATAGTTTATATGTTATATATTATATAACAAAAAGTTTAATATATATTATATGATAAAGTGGTTATAATATATATTAATGTTTTATTAAAATAAATTTTATTTTATTTTGAAATTAATTTTGGGAGGGAGTTGTAACTGTTGGGGTTAATGTCCTAAAGTCTCGTGTCCTGTAGTTTGTAAACAGTATATACGAACACCTGTGGTTGTTAATATATGATATTTACTTCACATCTTGTTGTTTTGCTCAGTTATTTGTTTTATTTGCTTTACCACAAACCAATAAACATAAAATCCCTGGTTATCTGTATATGACTCAAGCATGTATGTGGTGACATACAAGTGGATCATGTCTTAAGTGATAACCAAAATGGTCTGTAGTATATGGATATAAAAGGGAAACCTTATCTTAGTAATGCTACGGACACGACCCGCTTTGTGGAATGGTCACAAGTGTTGTGACTTGTCACAGATGATCTGATCCTAATCATTCGTGATGGGGACATGCGAATGGAGGCGTCCTATACAAAGAGTTTGTATAAGACCTGACCACGAAGTATGAATGTCTCATTATATAATACCGTTCATGATAGAGACTTCACTTCACTAGGATGACCATAGGTAACATGACCTCAATCCTGAGTGAGTTGGGAACAACTGCCATTGAGGGTGGTTCTTTAATTTGTATGGGTGCGAGTCGCCAAGTCGCCAATTCAAACCTACCATTTTGGGGATTCGTCTAACTTGGGAGCTGGGAACTCAACTACACAAGATGGAATTTACTCTTTCCCAGAGGTAGGTATAAGTAGATATATGACTCCCTTAAGGGCTGATTCCGGGGCTTGAACGATGTGGCGCCACACACCTTATCTTGGCCCGAGAGGTGTTCACACATAGTTGGACTATATTGTATTGTTTATTAGAGGAATCAATGGTACTTAAGGAGTGAGATGTAACTACAGGGGCAAAACGATAAATTGGCCCAACTGTACTTACGAGCATCTATGAAGGGTCATTGTAAGCATGATTGGTTATATCCAATGGACACAGAAATATATCTGTGGTAAGAAGAGTTCAGCTGTTGGTCTTTAGTAGAATCACTGACAGTTAACGGATGGTGAATCTCGTGGCTAATAAGAGTTTAGTCGGCTCTTCACGTATCATTGGAGCTTCGAGCCACAAGTCCATTAGGTCACCTTGGTAGCTTGGATAAATGAGAGACAGTCTTCCTTTGGTATGAACCTCTTTTCCCTATGTTTTATTGTATTCTGAGCATGCCGTTGATGAGTTTAATATGCATAACTGTTAGTATGGAATGTATATCATTTATGTTTCGATCATTGTGAAATCGGAGCGAGCTAAGCCCCGCTCATGGAACTTTCGATATGAGATCCTTCAATTGGTATCAGAGCCAGGTTTCCAATACTTCGATTTCATTTGTTGCAACGAAATAACGTTTAAATTCATGGTGGGTGCATTTCTACACTATTTTTAAGTGTTAATATTGTTATGGATATGCCGGATTAATGGATGTTTTCGGGATGAATTGCCTCGGTCTGTTTAATTCCTTGTACATTTGTGGTTGTATGTAAAGGCCCCTGCGTTTTTGTGCATATATAATCGTAATCGAGTTTGTATTCAAAGTATTTGAAGTCTTGAGTCATTCGTCAAAGTTCTATGCAAAGGTTGCGGCTCTTCGAGGAAGGAGATGATCTAGGGTTGATCGCATCGTGCAGAACAGGTTCTATGTGATCCTTGTCCATCACATCGTGAAGATGAAGGACTAAGCGATTGTGGATGAACGCATCAGTTGAACGATGGGGTATGCGATCAAGAGTTGGTCGTATCGGGACGACGATCGGGCATGCAATCGTTGAGTATTGTTTAATGTGCGTGCGAGCTAGACTATCGTTTAGGTCACCAAGCTTCATTGCTTAGTAACTAACTAAACGATTGCTTAGCATCACAAGGTAAATCGTTTACCAAGTTGCACGCATAAGTTAGACGATCAGACACTCGCGTATCGTTTAAAGCACGCTCATCGCTTAGTAACTGACTAAACGATCGATTAGTAACTTAAGGTAAATCGTTTACCTATCGTCGCACTATACGATCGCATGGACGATCAGGCTTCGCAGCCTTGTCATCGTCTACCTGTTAAAGATTGCTACACGATGGAGACCTCCTGGCGGTTCAAGACCCGATTCGCCTGTGAACCGATTTGCTCGATGAAAAATGTAATAGATAAGGTTTTTCATTCCAATTCTTTTTTGTTTAAAGGCTCATCCCGGTCCATTAATCTATTTGTTTAATACATGCGATGTATGTTTGATATGTCATATGGTATACACATATAGTAAATCCCACCTTAGTTTATGCATTGATCATGCATCATCTCTTTATTGTAATTGTTATAATTTAGAGAAGTATGATTTTGATTATGTAAGAGCATGCTCATGCATGATATAATATAAGAGTTATATTTATGCATGCATAAAAAGCATTGACATGCATCATTTTTATATTATAATTGTTATAGCACAAGGGTGAATGATAGCATGTTTTCTTGGTTATTATGTGTTATATAAAAGTTATATAGTAATGACCAAACATTGCATGAAGCATAACATATAGGTTACTTTATAATTGTTATAAATGCCTCGTTATGCGCAATATTTTTTTGGTTGTTTCTTTATAAGAGTTAAAGAGAAATTAGAACTAAAAGAAATAAGAAAGACATGCATGCGCAATATTTTTTTGGTTGTTTAAAACTTGGATCACATAGACCTAAGTCACAGTTCTAATATGATTAGTAACCTTAAGGCTTTAATCTTTTAATCAGTTTAATAGGATTAAATTGGGTAATAAAAGGTTAAAGTGTAACAAATCTATCTATGAGGGACCTTTTGTCTAAGGCAGGTTCTGTCTAGGCTGGGGTATTTAAGTTGACGAAAACGTTGCCCTTACCAAGGAACGTACCTAGAAAGGTGAATTAGATAGATTTGATGCATACATGCAAGTTAAGGACAGTCCATTAAAGTGTTTAAATGTGACTACTTGAACTTGTTTATATTTCATAAACAAACGTTGTTTATGAGCAGGCTTTAAAAAGACCACTTAGACTAAAATTAGTAGCCAGATTGTCTAGGTTAATGAATCCCTAGGTAGAACACTCAGCCGGAGGTACTTGGGGCATAAGATGCTTCACTTAAGCCTTTCATTTTTTTTCCTATAGTCCACACCGTGAGATCTATCCTTGGCCTCGCGGCAACTTTGGCGTGTCCCCCTAATGGATGGTGTTTGGGTAGGTCAATATCAAGGTGGATGGAGAGAAAGTTCATAGAAAGTAGGAGCGGAAAGTACGATAGCATATCCCTTGGTCTCCCTCATTAGGTTGAATAAAGTTACTGCGCATCACTTCGAGGCACCCTGGGAGTGTTCCCTTAAAGGATGGCAATTTTATGCGTTTCTTTATTTGATCTCCTGTAAGAGGATAAGGTTACTTAGTCTCTTGTCCTAATCTGTCTTTTCCCTACGATAAGCGCATTAGGGTGGGACTCTGGCACCGAAAACGAGGGGTTACACTTACACGGAATAGTTAAATGTTAACGATTCTAGACCGAAAAATGGTAACTGTTAGGTTCAGTTCCAAGAGTTGGTTCTGCCGAATGGTTGAGAATTTCTCATCCCAGTGAAGGGGCAACTGATCACCCCATCGGTGGCATTTGTCCTGACTCACTAGGGTATCATTGCAAAATAGAAGTCTATAACTTAGGGTACTTGATATTTTTTTGCAAAACTAATTGGTTTAAAAGTGGTTTAGAAAAAACTAATCAAGATTTGTTCGTATTTTCAGCAACTTTTTCAAATGGCTACAGCCACCTTATCGTTGTTAAACGCTGAAAAATTAACTGGCGACAATTTCTCAACATGGAAACATATGATCACGACGATCCTAATCATCGAGGATTTCATGTTTGCTCTCACAGAGGCTTGTCCTTCTATTCCAGCTCCAAATGTCGCTCGAAATGTTCGGGAAGCATACGAGAGATAGATAAGGGCGAATGAGAAGACCCGAGCCTATATCTTGGAACGTCTTTCTGACATCTTTGCCAAGAAGCATGAGCCTATGGTCTCAGCCCGTGAGATCATGGAGTCACTGTCGGGGATGTTTGGACAACCATCTGAATAGCTTATGCATAAGGCTGTTAAATATATATTCAACTCCAAAATGCAAGAAGGCACCTCTGTTCGTGAACATGTGCTGAACATGATGGTCCACTTCAATGTGGCAGAGTTGAATGGGTCTACTATCGATGAGGTTGAATGCAGCCAGGTTAGCATAATCCTGCATTCTTTGCCGGAGAGCTTCCTGTGTTAGTAATGTGATTCTTAACTAAGTAAAATATAACCTTACAACTCTCCTCAACGAGTTGCAAACATACCAATCTTTACTGAAAAGTAAGGAGAGGCAAAAGGGTGAAGAAAATGTTGCTTCATCCTCAAGGACGTTCCATAGAGGTTCGATCTCAGGAACGAAGTTTGCACCTTCTACTTCTAACTTTGCAAAAGGGAAGAAGAAGAAGGGTAGTAAGGGAAAAGGGAAGGCACCTGCTAACCCACCGCCTGTCGCCCCAAGGAGGCATCCACTAGTTGCTAAGGGAAAGTGTTTCCATTGCAATAAAGATGGACAGGAACTGTCCTCGATATCTGAAGGAGAAGAAAGCAGCCAAGGCTAAGGTCAAGGCGGATAAAGTAAGTATGATTTACTTATGCTCGAAAATTGTTTAGTGGAGAATGATGATTCGGCCTGGATAATTGATTCAGGCGCCACTAACCATGTTTGTTCTTCTTTTCAGGGGATTAGATCTTGGCGACAGCTGGAGGCTGGCTGAGATGAATGATGCGAGTAGGCACCGGGCACGTCGTTTGAGCTATGGAAGTGGGAGGGCTCCAGTTGACTTTACAGATAGTTTTCTAATTTTAAATGATGTATATATTGTTCCTGAATTAAAAATGAACCTTATTTCTGTAAAGTGCTTATTGCATATAAATACACTGTTTCTTTCAATTTGAGTAAAGCATTCATTCATAAGATGGTGTTTTTTATTTGCACAGCAAAATCTGGAATCGAGTTTATATGTACTAACCCGTTAGCCATATATTCCCATCATAATACTAAAATGTTCAGAACAGTCGTACTCAATCAAAACAAAGAAAATGACCAACTTTGGCATCAACATTTTAGGGCAATCAATCTCAATAGGATTGAGAGGTTGATGACGAATGGACTTCTAAGTGAGTTAGAAGAAAATTCTTTACCTGTGTGTGAATCTTGCCTTGAGGGTAAGATGGCCTTTTACTAGAAAAGGTTTTAGAGCCAAAGTGTCTCTTGAGTTAGTACAATTCTGACCTTTGTGGTCCTATGAATGTGCGAGCTCGAGGTGACTATGAGTATTTTATCAGTTTTTACTGATGATTACTCCAGGTCACGGTATGTTTATTCATTTGCAATGGAAGTCTGAATCCTTTGAAAAGTTCAAAGAGTTCAAGGCTGATGTTGAAAACGCATTGGATAGACGGATTAAAACACTTTCAATCAGATCGAGGTAGAGAGTTTTTAGACCCGCATTCAGGACTATTTCATAGAACTTGGAATCGTTTCCCAACTCTCAGCGTCGGGTACACCTCAGCAGAATGGTGTAGCAAAGAGGAGAAATAGGACCTTGTTTAGACATGATTTGTTCGATGATGAGTTACGCTTCCTTACCAGACTCGTTTTGGGGTTTCGCAGTGGAGACTGGGGTGTACATACTCAACTGTGTTCCCTCCAAGAGTGTTGCAAGAACACCTCTGGAGTTGTGGAATGGGTGTAAACTAGTTTACATCATTTTCGCATTTAGAGGTTGCCCTGCACATGTGCTTGAGGCAAATTCCAAGAAGTTGGAACATGGTCGAGGTTGTGCCTCTTTGTAGGCTACCCCAAACGTAAACAAGGGGGTTATTTCTCATGATCCAACGAAAATAGGGTGTTTTTTTCAACAAACGCTACTCTTCCTGGAGGATGATCATAAAGGGAGCACAGTCGGAGCAAGCAGTCCTATTACCTGAGCTTTCTAATGAAACTACTGAAACTTCAATAAGAGTTGTTGAAGAGCCTACTACATCAACAAAGGTTGTTGATGGAGTTCATTCCAGTAGGCCGGTCTCACCTCAAGAGTTTAGGGAAACTCGATGTAATGGGACCACACGGGTTGCGAACCACCCGTTCACTATCTGGGTTTCATGAAATATTGAATGGTAAACAGATGACAACGTTGAGGATCTGTTGTCTTATAGAAGGTAATGGGATGTTGACTGGGATGAATGAGTCAAGGCATGGATCTCGAGAATGGAGTCGATGTACTTCAACTCAGTATGGGATCTTGTAGATCAGCCTGATCGGGTTCGTCCTATAAGTTGTAAATGGTTCTACAGCGCAAACGGGGTGCTAATGGGAAGGTACAGACCTTCAAGGCTCGACTTGTGGCAAAGGGTTATACCAAGTAGAGGGAGTCGACTATAGGACTATTTTCTCTGCCTTGTTGCTATGTTAAGTTAATCCGCATCCTCCTATCCATTGCAGCTTATTATTATAATTATTAGATCTGTGCAATGAACGTTAAGAGGTCTTTCTGAATGGAAATCTTGTTGGAGACCATTTATGTAGGTGGTGCAGGCCCAAGGGATTATAGCCCAAGGTCAAGAGAAAAAAGGTTTGCAGTAAACTGAATCGGTCTAATGTATGTCATATACGTGAAACGAGGCTTTCGTACGAATTCTGGAACAATGCGATATCTTAAGTGTTGCAGAGTCAAGTCGTAATGACTTTGGACCAAAATGTTGATTGAACATTAGGTCTACAAGGATCATATGCTTCCGTAGTCTCTATTGTTGGTATGTAGACGAATCTACTCATTGAGAATGAATGTAGAGTTACTGACTGATTAAGAACTGGCTAGCGATCAATATCTAAATGAAAGATTTGGGCAGAAGGCTTCAAGTTTTTTCTAGGAATCAGGATCTTTCGAAGATCTCGTAAGAACAAAGTGCTAGCACTGTTTATAGGTTGTACATTGACTAAGGATGTTGCTTCAAGTAACTCGATGCACGCTTCCAAGAGGGGCCTATCTGCCATTTCAGGCATGGAGTCACTTTTCTAAAGGAAATGTGTCCTACGATGCCTCAAGATGTTGACCAGCGATGAGGACGGTCTTACTATGCGTCTGCCGTTGGCAGTTTGATGGTATGGCGATGCTCTATACTCATCCAGACATAATGTTGTGGCTGGCCATAGTCAGTAGGACAGTCTAACCCAGCGTTGGGTCACTGACTGCAATAAAGAAACATCCTCTAAGCAATCTTCGGAAACGAGGGATTATATGCTCGTGTTGGTTCGGGGAATTTGTCTTTACAGGCAACATAGATTCTACATCAGACTGATT
>NC_052359.1:20508801-20510856 GCF_009727055.1 Benincasa hispida | reverse complement strand
GGATGAATGAGTCAAGGCCATGGATCTCGAGATGGAGTCGATGTACTTCAACTCAGTATGGGATCTTGTAGATCAGCCTGATCGGGTTCGTCCTATAAGTTGTAAATGGTTCTACAAGCGCAAACGGGGTGCTAATGGGAAGGTACAGACCTTCAAGGCTCGACTTGTGGCAAAGGGTTATACCAAGTAGAGGGAGTCGACTATGAGGATATTTTCTCGCTTGTTGCTATGTTAAAGTTAATCCGCATCCTCCTATCCATTGCAGCTTATTATAATTATTAGATCTGGCAAATGGACGTTAAGACGGTCTTTCTGAATGGAAATCTTGTGGAGACCATTTATGTGGTGCAGCCCAAGGGATTCATAGCCCAAGGTCAAGAGAAAAAGGTTTGCAAACTGAATCGGTCCATTTATAGACTGAAACAGGCTTCTCGATTCTGGAACATACAATTTTATGTTGCGATCAAGTCGTATGACTTTGACCAAAATGTTGATGAACATTGCGTCTACAAGAAGATCATCAATGCTTCCGTAGTCTTCTTATTGTTGTATGTAGACGATATCCTACTCATTGAGAATGATGTAGGTCTACTGACTGCAGTTAAGAACTGGCTAGCGACTCAATTCTAAATGAAAGATTTGGGAGAGGCTCAGTTTTTTCTAGGAATCAGGATCTTTCGAGATCGTAAGAACAAAGTGCTAGCACTGGACTGCAATAAAGAACATCCTCAAGCATCTTCGGAGAACGAGGGATTATATGCTCGTGTATGGTTCGAGGGATTTGATCTTTACAGGATACACAGATTCTGACATTCAGACTGATAAGGACTCTCGCAAATCCACATCAGGGTCAATCTTTACTCTTAATGAAGAAGCTGTAGTATAGCAAAGCACTAAGCAGGGTTGCATCGCCGACTCCACTATGGAGGCGGAGTACGTAGCGGCTTGAGAAGCTGATAAGAAGGCCGTCTGGCTTAGGAAGTTCTTGAAAGACCTAAAAGTTGTTCAAGATATGTTTAGGCCCATTACCCTCTATTGTGATAATAGTGGGGCAGTGGTGAACTCCAAGGAGCCAAGGAGTCACTGGCACGGTAAACATATAGAGCGGAAGTATTATCTAATCCGCGAGATAGTGCATCGAGGGGACGTGATCGTCACGTAGATCGCTTCGGAGCACAATATTGCTGACCCGTTTATGAAGGCTCTCATGGCTAGAGTGTTTAAGGGTCACCTACAGAGCATGGGTCTACAGGATTGCTCGCGGTTGAACTAGGGCAAGTAGAAGATTTTATTATATTGGGATTTTAAGTGCCCTAGTTTATTGTTTTTTACTAATTTTTTTTTGTACAACCCAATTCACTTTAAGACAAGTGGGAGATTATTGGGGTTGATGCCCTAAAGTCTCGTGTCCTGTAGTTTGTAAACAGTATATACAAACATCTGTGATTGTTAATATATGATATTTACTTCACATCTTGTTGTTTTGCTCGGTTATTTTTTTTATTTGCTTTACCACAAACCAATAATATAAAATCTTTGGTTATCTGTATGTTACTCAAGCATGTATGTAGTGACATTCAAGTGGATCATGTCTTGAGTGATAACCAAAATGGTATGTAGTATATGGATATAGAAGGGAAACCTTATCCTGGTAATGTTATGGACGCGGCCCGCTTTGTGGAATGGTCACAAGCGTTGTGACTTGCCGCAAATGATCTGATCCTGATCATTCGTGTTGGGGACATGCAAGCAGGGGCATCCTATACAAAGAGTTTGTATAGGACCTGACCACGTAGTATGAATGTCTCGTTATATAACACCGTTCATGACAAAGACTTCACTTCACTCGGATGACCATAGGTAACATGACCTCAATCCTGAGTGAGTTGGGAACTTCTACCATTAAGGGTGGTCCTTTAATTTGTATGGGTGCGAGTGGCCAAGTCGCCGATTCAAACCTACCATTTTGGGGATTCGTCTAATTTGGAAGCTGGGAGCTCAACTACACAAGATGGAATTCACTCCTTCCCCGAGGCAAGGGTAAGTAGATAGATG
>NC_052359.1:20480713-20507681 GCF_009727055.1 Benincasa hispida | reverse complement strand
ATCGTATACCTCTTTCCTAAACGATCGTGTAGCTCTATTATACGATAAGCGTCTTCGCTATATGATAGTAGAGTTCTTCTCACCCGCGCTTATTGTCTACACGACGTCTTCTTGTCGTCCTCTACCAAACTCACTGAGCCCACTCTTTGGGTTTTTGACGTCGAAGATACCCGAGATTCCCTTGTGGTGGTGTTGTCCCCACGGCCATGTTCATGTACGATCGGGTGCTGGTAGATCGATGGAAATTTTTTCGCTACTTTGGGTTCACACATATGAAGATAGTCTTCCTTTGGTATGAACCTCTTTTCTCTATGTTTTATTGTATTCTGCGCATGCCAATTATGAGTTTAATATGCATAACTGTTAGTATGGAATGTAAATCATTTATGTTTCGGTCACTGTGAAATCGAAGCGATCTAAGCCCGCTCATGGAACTCTCGGTATGAGATCCTTCAGTAACTCCCTCCACTTTTTGTCTCTACAACGTGCAAGAGTGAGGGGTGTGCATGGTGGTTGGTTATCACCTTCTTCTTCTCTCTAGAGATTTATGGAGAAATATATAGAATTTCTCCGAGAAAAGTTCTCAGTTCTTCCCCTCTTCCTCTCACAAACTTTTATTTTTCCCTCTTTTCCAAAATTTCAAGAGCTCACAACTCCATGGATTCTCATCCTAGAGAATACAAGGGAAGCTTTTGTGGTGGTGTCCAAATTAGAGTTTCGAGTTCGTGGCCATTTTGGAGAGGAGAAATCATATGAGAAGATTAGATCTTCAAGGGTAAGCCTCCTTATCTTTCTCTTCAATTTTCATTAGTATGTTGTAATTTTTTTTAATGCATAATGTTTTTGTATTATTCTATAAAATTTAACATTCTGTAAAAATTGGGATTTTGGGATCGATCCTCGCTTCCACTCACGAACCTTAACCGGTTCCTTTAATTGGTATCAGAGTAGGGTTTTTGGCCCAAAATTTTCTAATTTTTCAAAATGTTATTTACAGTTTCTTGGTGAAATTTTTGCATTTTGTATTGAATTCATAGTTGATGAATGAATAGAATGTATTGTTTACAATTATGGATGTTTTCGGGATTGGATCTAGTTTTATAGCTTTTTTTTTTGTAAATTTTATTTGTAAGAACCCGTGTTTTAGGCATAATTATTCTTACGAAGTCTGTATTTGGTCTGTATTGTGTCGTTCGTGGTTGTTCCGGTTGAATTCTAGAGAAAACGGGGCCAAAATCAAAGGAGTTTCGAAGAAGATCGCAGTTGTATAGTATTGTCTGTACCGCCGCATTGCAACATTGTGCCCTAGTATTGCAATGTTGCGATAACGGAAGAACAATTTGTTCTTTTCATAGTGTTGCAATGCTCAGAGATGGAAAGAACAAACCGATTCTCGCTCGGTTTAGTTTATGATCCAATTGGTTCGCTTGCGATTCGATCAGTTTGAGCAGTTCGGAAGCTAGACGATTCGGTTCGAGCGGTTCAAGACCCAATTCACTTGTTTTCGAACTGATTGACTATTATTATGTAATAGTTAGATTTTTTTAATTAATTAAATTAATATAAGTGTTATATTAGTTTAATTAATTGTTTAAGTGTCAAATCTCGGTCCATTAATTGTTTTAAATTATGCATATAATGTATGATCTATTTGTTATTATATAAATATCATAATGTATGTCATATAATATAAAATCTCACTCTAGGTTATGCATTTACTTTCATGCATCATTTATATTATAAATGTTATAATATATGGTTGCATGATTTTATTGTATAGTATGTTCATGCATCATATAATATAAGTATTATAGTATATGTTTGCATGCATTAATAACATAGTCAAGCATCGTTTATATTATAAGTGTTATAATATATAGTTGAACGTATGTATGGATGGATTTTATTAATTATTTCATTACCTTATTATATAAGTGTTATATATGGTTAATAATATAATTGAAATTGCATAAAGCATGACACTACCTTAGGTAATTTATAATTGTTATAATTTACTAAGTGTGTCAATAAATGCAATTGTATGTTTTAATTTATTTCATTTATTTTATAAAATTTATAGTTAAATGAATTAGAAACTAAAATCAATAATTCAGAATTGCATGCAAACATTATGTTAAAATCATTTTTTAAAATAGTTTTAAAATATGATTCACATAAACCTAAAATCACTTATCTAATAAGATTAGAAATTAAGTTTAATCTTTTAATCAATTTAATAGGATTAAACTGATTCTTAATTAAAAACTAAATCTGTAACAAATGTATCTATAAGGGAGCTTTTGTCTAAGGTTAGTTCTATCTAGGCTAGGGTATTTACGTTGATGGAAATGTAACACCCCTACCTGGGAACTTACCTGGAAAGGTAAATTAGATAGATTTGTTACAAGCATACAATGGTTGATTGAGGTTTATTAAAGTGTTTAATAAATGTTAATTAAAGTTATTTAACCATTCAAAGTAAGTGTTACTTTTGGGAAAATTATACAAAATTTACAGATCAGTAAAAGGAAAATGGGGTATGTGATACTTCATTTTACCTTTTCACGTTTCTCCCTAAAAGTTCACACCATGATATCTATACTCAGCCTTGAGACACCTTTGCTTGTGTCCCCTTACGAATGGTATTTGTATTGAAGGAACCATTGAAGGTCCTTGAGCGGAAACATGGGATCGGAGCAAATACCCAAAATTTACAGATCATAAATTTTACAACAAGTACATATAGATTATGCATTTAAAACAAAATTACAGCATGCATTATTACAAAAAAATAAAAGGATTTAAGAAACTTTACCCTTGAAGTACAGTTCTTCACGAAATTCCTTCTCTGAATCTTGTCAAGAACAATCTTGAACTCTTTAGACTTATATGAGGACAACACCACGAAAGCTTCCTCTATATTCTCTAGATGAGAATCCAGAAGTTTTGTGGCCTCTGACTATTTTGGAAAAGGAGGGATTTGAGAGAGTTTTGAGAGAAAAAGATGATATTCCATTTTTTCACAGAAATTTTATGTGTCACTATTTTTTTGTGAAAAAACACACCAAGGAGAAGAATAACAACTTCTCTCTATTTCTTCCCACTATCACGTTTTTAGAGAGCAAAAAGGGGAAGGGAGTTACAACTCCCTCCCAAAATGATTTTTAAAATAAATTAATTTTTTTCATAAATCAATTTAATATATATTTATATGGTAACTACCTTATCCTATAATTATATATATATATATTTGTTATATCAAATATAACATATAACCTATAGATTCTATATTGTATCAAATACAATATAACCTATGGTTTCTATTCTCTCAATAATGACATTTAATATAAATCTCATTTTTATTAAGTTTAATTAAATGAATCAAATTCATATAATTAATATTTGAATCATATTGAAATATTTATTTCCTTTGGAATAAACTTTCTATTACAATGTATCATATACATTATAATAATGGGGTAATTGCAATTGATAGCATTTTTAAGAATAATAACTACGTGTATAACATCATTTAAAAAAATTACAAATATAGACAAGTCTATCAGCGATAGACTTCTATCTTTGATAGACACCCAAGTCTATCAGCGATAGACTTCTACCGTTGATAGACTCTTACCAGTGATATGGTCTATCATTAATAAACTCCTATATGATCTATCACTGATAGACTCCTATATGATCTATCACTGATAGACTATTTAAATTTGTCCATATTTGCAATTTTTTTTACATTATGTTATATCTACTAATACTTTTGTTCTAATGTCTATATTTGTAATTGTCCCTATAATAATTATATCATATATAATTAGATTAAATTAATTATATCATATATAATTAGATTAAATTAATTATATCATATATAATTAGATTAAATTAATTATATCATATATAATTAATTCCCTCAATTAATTTTCAAATTAAAAGCAAAAATTGATTCTCATTTATTCCCATTGAAGATCCAATGGTACATGAGTAATTAATTAAACTCCTTTAATTAAAATATTCACCATCTGTTAACTGTCGGGCACTCTTCTAAAGATCGACAGTTGCACTTTTTACACTACAGATATATTTCTATGTCCATTGGATATAACTAATCAACAGTACGATGACCCTTCACAAATTGCTCGTAAGTACAACTAGGTCAAAATTACCATTTTGGCCTTGTATTTACATTTAACGCCTTAAGTACCACTGATTCTTCTAATGAACAATAAATCATAGTCTAGCTATGATCAAACCCCTTTCGGGCAAGGAGAGAGTGTGGTGCCACATTGTTTAAGGCCTAAAATCAGCTCTTAAGAAATCAATTTATCTACTTACCCCGACATTGAAGTAGGAGTGAATTCCTTCTTTTGTAGTTGTATTCGTAGCTCCCCAATCAGACGAATCCACAAAATGGTAGGCTTGTTGAGTCGACGATCTGGCCACTCTCATCCATACAAATCAAAGGACCACCTTCATAAGCAAGAGTCCACAACTCACTCATGATTCAGGTTATGTTATCTATGGTCATCCTGGTGAAATGTAAATCTCTATTATGTACGGTGTTATAAATGAGACTAGTCATTTCGTGGTTTGATCTTATACAAACTTCTTTGTATGGAATACCCTCGCTGACATATATCCACATGAATGATCAGGATCAGATCATTTGTAGTACTTTAGAACAATTGTAATATCTATAAAGCTGTTTGAAATGTTCAAATTGACAAGAGAGAGTTCAATTATATATTATATAATTGACTTTATGTATGAGATATATTAATTTGGAAGAAATTGGATATAAATATGGTTTATATCTAGTGGAGGAAAAATACTATGATTAATATATGATATTAAACCATAGGTTACAAATATAATGTGATTATATTTATTATTTATTAATTGAATAGTTATGGGATAATTGGTCGGCGTCTCTTCTATTTTCGTAACTGATGAGTACGATGAACAATCGTTTTGAGATGCTTAAATAGCTCATGGTGTGTTGCAATTCTAGAAGGTCATCACTGAGTAAATCAGAGCCTATTCGATAGTGCTATTTACTGAACGATCGCTTACAACCGCGCGCGTTACTTACTAAACGATCACTTATCTTTTACTAAGCGATCGTTTAACGGCGCTCGAGCTTTACTAAATGATTGTATAAATGATCGCTTAGCTTTTCCTACACGATCGTCTACTTCACCTAAACAATCAAGCATTTTGTCTATACGATAGATGAATCTTTCTCCCACTTGCTTCATCATTGTATACGATCTCTTTTCCTCATCCCTTCTACCAAATCCGAACAGAGTCCACTCTTTGGATTCTCACACTGAGAATACTGAGGGTTCCAAGTAGTGGTGTCGTCCCTTTTCTTCATCTATTCGTGTGGAAATTGTTTGTGGTAGACGATTGGGTGTTGCTAAACGATAGCTTGTCGTTCCAGCAAAAGCTAGATTTTCTGCGAAGAGAATCTTCAACTAGTAAGTTTACTTATTCTCCTATTTATTTATCTCTATGCATGTCATTAATTTAGTATTATGATGCATATATGTATGTACGAATGTAAATGTGATAACTCTATCACAATGCTTTTGAAAAAATCTGCTTCCGCTCAGAGATACTCTTGTGTAAGAGTTCCTTCAATTGGTATCAGAGCCCTTGGTTTCTAATATTCCAAATTCATTGCTGCAAAGAATTGCATTTACATTCACGGTGGGTAAATGCATGTATACTCTTTGTTTTAAGCGTTAATTCGTTTGTGGATGTGTGGATTAATGGAGTTTCTGGGATGTAACTTCGGTTTGTTAAATTCTTTTACAATTCAAGTTAGTTGTAAAGGCCCCTATATTTTTGGGCATTATTAACTGCTATCGAGTTTGTATTCAAAGTTAGTTTAATTCTGTGAGTTGTTTATGAAGAAGCTTCATAGCAAAATTTGCTGATCTTCGAGGATGAAGACGATCAAGCGTTGCTCGGGTCGTGTAGACGATGGGGTAGACGATCGCTGAGTATCGGATACTCGGAAGTTGTTTTGAGCACGCGCACTAGACAATCGTATAGCTCAGCAAGCCTCATCGCTTAGTTTTCGTTTACTTATCGCGTGTTAAGCTATCGTCTAGATAATCGGGCTTCACAATTTCATATTCGTCTATACGATCATTTAGCATTCGCATGTTATCGTCTAATGTGCTACACAATCGTATACTTGGAGCCGTTTACTAAACAATGAGAGCTTCACCCGACGATTTAAGACCTGGTTCGCTTGTGAACCGGTTGACTCAGTGGAAAATTGTAATAAATATTTTTTTTTCATTCCAGTTTTGAGGTGGTTCATCCCGGTCCATTAAACTGTGTTTTATACATGAGATATATTTTTATGTCATATGGTATGTCATATAAGAAAATCTCACCTTAGGTTATACATTGGTCATGCATCTTCTCTTTATTATACGTGTTATGATTTAAAGAAGCATGATTTAAATTACTTAAGTGCATGCACATGCATCATATAATGTATGAGTTATATTTTTGCATGCATTATTTATTAAGAGTTATATTTATAAGCATTATAAATATCTCGTAGTGTGGTAATGTATGTTTTAGTTGTTTCTTTTATAAAGGTTATAAAATGAAATTAGAACTAAAATCAATAATAATAGGTTAAAGTGTAGCAAATCTATTTATAAGGGATCTTTTGTCTAAGGTATGTTCTGTCTAGGCTGGGGTATTTAAAGTGACGGCAACAGAACACCCCTACCTGGGAACCTACCTGGAAAGGTGAATTAGATAGATTTGATGCATGCTTGCAAGTTAAGTACAATCCATTAAAGAGTTTCAATGTGACTTCTTGAACTTGTTTTATTTCAAAGACAATTATTTTTTAGCAGAATTAATAAATGACTTAGACTATAATCAGTAGCCGGATTATCTAGGCTAATGATCCCATAAGTAGAACATTCAGTGAGAGGTACTTGGGCCATATAATGCTTCATTTGATCCTTTAACTTTTCTCCCTCATAGTCCACACCGTGAGATCTACTCTCAGCCTGAGAATGTCCCCCTAAAGGATGGTGTTTGGGTAGGTCAATATCAAGGTGGATGAAGAGAATGTTCATAGTGAGTGGGAGTGGGAAGTGTGACAACTGAAGGATCTCTTACCGAAGAGTTCCATGAGCGTGTTTGGATCGCTCTGATCTCATAGTGACAGAAATACAACAATATACATTCAAACAAACAGTTATTCAAACAAACACTAATTATCTGCATACTATGAACAACAAAATAACAAGGGAAAGAGTGCCATACCAGTTGAAGACGTTCTTCAAACTTTAGCATTCAAAGCAACAAAAAACCTCCACGCGATCTACCAACGCCCAACGGAAGCGTCGAATGCAGCAACACGAACAACTGCGAACACGAACGTCGTAAGGACAACACCATCAGAAAAGAGCCTCGGGTATTCTTGCATTGAGAACCCAAAGCGTGATCTTTGGTGAATTTGGTAGAGCAAGGAGGAAATATGAATCGTGTAGGCGATAAGCAAGTGGGATGGAAAAAGACGCTATCGCATAGCAGAATGCTTATCGTTTAGGAGAAGCTACATGATCGTGTATGTTTTACTAAACAATCGTTTAGGAAAAGGTATACGATCGTTTAGCAAAACAATATACGATCGTTTAGAGAAGCTATGCGATTGTGTAAGAACAAGCGTGTGATCGTTTAGGCGCAAGGAGGACGATCGTTTAGGCGTGAGGCGACTATCACATATGCTCTCGATTCTTTAAGCAATCGTTCTCTTTTCTCTAACGCCCGCTTCACTCCTTCTTTTGGATGATCAATTAAAAGGAAAACTATTTTTATTTTAATTCATCGGTTAAAATAACCGATGCTGCCCCACTAATCTATGTCTGAACGTGAATTTTAGATTAATTATCATATAATTAACCAACTGACTAAATAATAATAAATATAATCATATTATATTTTTAACCTATAGTTTGATATCACATATCTACTATATTATTTTCTCCTCTATTGATATAAATCATATTTACATTTAATTTCTTTCAAAATAATATATCTCATACATTTAGCCAATTATATCATATATAATTAACCAGTCCAATAATATCATATATAATCGAACTTTCTCTTGTCAATTTGAACATTTAAAATTAACTTAAATACTGTTTTTCAACTTTATCCAAGCTACCTAAGGGACCTAATGGACCTATGGCTCGAAGCTCCAACGGTCCGTGAATAGCTGACTAAACTCTTTAGCCACGAGATCCACCATCCGTTAACTGCCAGGCATTTCCATACAAGGGAACCAACAGCTCAACTTCTTCTTACCAACAAATATATTTACTGTGTCCATCAGATTAACCAATCATGAGTATTGATGACCCTTCACAGATGCTCGTAAGTACAGTTGAGCCAAATATACCGTTTTGTTCCCTTTCGTTTACATCTCACTCGTAAAGTACCATTTGATTCCTCTAATGAACAATACAAAAACATTAGTCCACTACGTGTGAACAACCTCTCGGGCCAAGAGAAGGTGTGTGGCACCCACTCGTTCAAGCCCCAAAATTTACCCTTTAAGGGAGCTATCTATCTACTTACTCTGCCTTAAGGAACGAAGGAATTCCATCTTTGTGTAAGCTGAGTTCAACTTTCCCAAATCAACGAATCCTCAAAATGGTAGGTTTGAATCGGCTGACATGACCACTCGATACCCCATACAAACAAAGACCGCCCTCAATTGCGTGAGGAATTCCAACTTCACTTCAGGATTGAGATCATGTTACATCTAAATGGTCATTCTCAGAAGTGAAGTCCTCTATCATTGAACGTTGTTTTTTAAAAAACGGAGACGTTAACACTTCGTGCGTCAGTCTATATACAAACTTTTGTATAACAAGACCCACGCCCCCACTCGCATGTCCCTCAACCACAAGAACAATCTACATCAGTATGACAAGTCACAACACTTGTTGTGACCATTCACCAAAGCAGTCGCATCCATAGCGTGTACTAGGATAGGTTTCCCCCTATATCTATAAGCATAGACCATTTGGTTATACTCAAACATGATCACTTGTATGTCACCAGATAACATGCTTGAGTCATTTACAGATAACCAGGAATTTTATGTTTTATTGATTTTGTGTAAAGCAAATAAAACAAGCAACCGAGCAAAAACACAAATGTGCAGTAAAGTATTATATATTATAACAACAAGTGTTCCTATAAACTATTTACAAACTATAAGACAACGAGACTTTAGGGAATCAACCCTAACAACAGCATATTCCACAGTCTCCCACTTGTCCTAAAACGAGTGGGTATACAATAAACTTAGTACAAAACAATAAACTAGGGCATAAAAGCTATGTACAAGAAAATCTTCCATTTGCCCTAGTCCAACCGTGGGCGATCCTGTAGGACCCATGCTCGTATGAGGTGACCCTCAAACACTGTAGCCGTGAGAGCCTTCGTAAACGGGTCGGCAACATTAAAAATGGTTTGGGTTAACTGATCCATCTTATCTCCTCAACCTCTTGAGGCGTCTAGACGAACATGTCCTTAGACAAAAGTGACTCCATGCCTGAACAACAGTAGGCCTCTCCTAGAGTCCTGCATTGAGTACTTGAGGACTTGTCAATGTACGATGCCTGAGAACAGTGCTGACACTTTGTTCTTACGATTCTCGAAAGATCACTATATACCTAGAACAAACTGAGCTCTCTCTAAATCTCTTCATTTGAATTGGGTCGCTAGCCTTTTTCTTAACTGCATTCCGCGTAGATCTTACATCATTCCTAATGATTAGGATATCGTCTATGTACAATACTAAGAAGACTAACTGAAGCGTCTGATGCATCTTCTTGTAGGAACAAGGTTCATCAACGTTTTGGTCAAAGCAATATGACTTGATCGCAGTATCAAACCGTATGTTCCACGACCGGATCCTCAACGTCGCCATCTGCTACCATAGCAAGGATTTTCGTCAAACCCAGATAGCGAACGGGTGGGTTTGCATCCCTCCTACTACATTGAGGGTCTCTCAACTCCTGAGGTGGAACCAACCTACTGGATGAACTCCCATTAACAACCCTTGTTGATGCAGTAGGATCTTCAACAACTCTTGTTGAAGTTTCAGTATTTTCATTGGAAAGCTCATGCAACATGACTTTGCTTCGTGGACTGTGCTCCCTTATATGATTCTTCTCCAGGAAAGTAGCGTTTGTTGAAACAAACACCCTATTTTTCGTCGGATCATAAAAATAATCCCCTTGTGTACCTTTGGTGTAGCCTACAAAGAGGCATAACCTCCACCGTGGTTCCAAATTCTTTTGATTAGCCTCAAGCACATGTGCAGGGCAACCCCAAATGCGGATGTGAAGTAAACTAGCTTTACGCCCGTTCCACAACTCCAGAGGTGTTCTTACAACACTCTTTAAGGGAACATAGTTGAGTATATATATCACAGTCTCCACTGCAAAACCCCAAAATGAGTCCGATAAGGAAGCGTAACTCATCGTCGAGCGAACCATGTATAACAAGGTCCTATTTCTCCTCTCTGCTACACAATTCTGCTGAGGTGTACTCGACACTGAGAGTTGGGAAACGATTCCATGTTCTATGAAATAGTCCTGGAATGCCGAGTCCAAAAACTCTGCATCTCGATCCGATCTAAGTGTTTTAATCCATCTATCCAATGCGTTTTCAACTTCAGCCTTGAACTCTTTGAACTTTTCAAAGGATTTAGACTTCCGTTGCATAAGATAAACATACCCGTACTTGAGGTAATCATTAGTAAAACTGATAAAATGCTCATAGCCACCTCGGACTCGCACATTCATAGGACCACAAAGGTTAGAATGTACTAAAGGCTCCTTGGCTATATAACCTTTTACAGTAAAAGGTCGTTTAGTCATTTTACTCTCAAGGAAAGATTCGCACACTGATAAATAATTTTCTTCTAACTCATTTAGAAGTCCATTCTTCACTAATCTCTCAATCCTATTGAGATTGATGTGCCTAAACGAAGATGCCAAAGTTGGGCATTTTCTTTTGGAGAAATTTGTCGACGTTTTTATTAAGTTACGACAATTCTGAACAATTCAATATTATGGAGGGAATTAATGGCTAACGACCTTAGCACATATAAATTCGATTCTAGATTTGCTGGGCAAATAAAAACACCATCTTTATGAATAAATGCTTTATCCACATTAAACGAGATAGTATATTTACATTGCAATAAACACTTTATAGAAATAAGGTAGTTCTTTAGTTCGGGAACAATATATACATTATGTAAAACAAGAAACCTATTTTGTAAAGCTAACTAGAGTCCTCCCACTGCCACAGCTGAGACGACGTGCCCGGTGCCTACTTGCATCGTCATCTCACCAGCCTTCAGCTGTCGTCAAGATCTAATCCCCTGAAAAGAAGAACAAACATGGTTAGTGGCGCCTGAATCAATTATCCAAGCAAAATCATCATTCTCTACTAAACAAGTTTCAAGCACAAGTAAATCATATTTACCTTTATTGGCCTTGGCTACTTTCTTCTCTTTCAGATATCAAGGACAGTTCCTCTTCTAATTTCCATCTTGGTTGCAGTGGAAACACTTTCTCTTAGCAACTTATAGACACCTACTTGGGCGACAAGCAGTGGGTTAGCAGGTGCCTTCCCTTTTCCCATACCACCCTTCTTCTTCTTCTCCATTGCAGAGTTAGAAGAAGATGGTGCAGACTTTGTTCTTAAGGTCGAACCTCTATAGAATGTCCTGGAGGATGAAGCAACATTCGCCTCACCCTTCTGCCTCTCCTTACTTTTCAGTAAAGATTGGCATGTCTGCAACTTGTTGACGAGAGTTGTAAGGTTATATTTCACATTGTTGAGAATCACATTGCTAACAAAGTGCAGGAAGTTCTCCAACAAAGAATGCAGGATTATGCTGACCTGGCAGCCCTCATCGATGGTAGACCCATTCAACTCTGCCACATTCAAGTGGACCATCATTTTTAGCACATATTCACGAACAGAGGTGCCTTCTTCCATTTTGGAGTTGAATATGTATTTAAGAGCCTCATGCATAAGCTGTTCAGACGGTTGTCCAAACATCCCCAGCAGGGACTCCATGATCTCACGCGCTGACACCATAGGTTCATGTTTCTTGGCCAAGACTTCAAAAAGACTTGCCAAGATGTAGGCTTGGGCCTTCTCATTTGCCCTTGTCAATCGCTCGTATGCCTCGCGAACATTTTGAGCGGCATTAGGAGTTGGAATAGGAGGATAAGCCTCCGTGAGAGCGAACATGAGATCTTCGATGATTAGGATCGTCATGATCATGTGTTTCCATATTGTGAAATTATCGCCAGTAAGTTTTTTGTGCTTAGCAATGCTAATGTAGTTGTTGCCATTTTGAAAATGTTGTTGAAAATATGAACAAATCAGTTTTGCAAAATAATTTTAAGTACCCTAAGTTATAGACTTCTATTTTGCAATGATGCCCTAATGAGGCAGGACAAACACCACCGGTGGGGTGATCAGTTGACCCTTCTATGGGATCAGACATTCTAAACCATTAGGCAGAACGAACTCTTCGAACTTAACCTAACAGCCACCATTTTTCGGTCCAGAATCGTTAACCGATAACTATTTCGCGTAAGTGTAATCCCTTACTTTTGGTGCCAAAGTCCCGCCCTAATGAGCCCAATGAAGGGAAGAAGCATATTAGGATAAAAGACTAAGTTACCTTATCCTCTTACAAGAGATCAAATAAAGAGACATGCAAAACTGCTATCCTTTAGGGGGACACTCCTAGGGTGCCTCGAGGCGATGTCTACAAACTTTATTTAACCCAATGAGAGAGACGAGGGATATGCTATCCCACTTCCCGCTCCCACCTACTGTGAACATTCTCTCCATCCACCTTGATATTGACCTACCCAAACACCATCCGTTGGGGGGACACGCCAAAATTTTCGTGAGGCCGAGGATAGATCTCATGGTGTAGACTATTTAGGAGAAACATTAAAGGTTTAAGTGAAGCATCTTATACCCCAAGCACCTCCCACTGAATGTTCTACCTAGGGTTCATTAACCTAGACAAACCGACTACTGATTTTAGACTAAGTCGCCTTTTTAAATTCTGCTCATAAACAACGTTTGTCTATGAAATATGAACAAGTTCAAGTAGTCACATTTAAACACTTTAATGGATTTTCCTTAACTTGCATGCATGTGATAACGGGCAGAAATGCACGTTATTACAATGCACAGATTTAAAATAATGTAGGATTGCGATGGTAAAAATGTGTAAAATTGTGTCCAAAAGTATTAAGTTGAGAACATTGCGATTGCATGCGTCCATCGCATTAAAACAGCTAATTTATGTATTTTGTGTAGGAAAATGCGTTGGCGCAAGGCAGAATTGCGATCCAAGGAATTCAGCGTCTGAGCACATTAAAAGATTGCGACCACAAGGCTATGCGATCGTATGCGTTCGTGAAGATCTGCTCAAGAAGGTCGCCGCATAGAGATGGCGCATCAAGGTGAAAGCTTAATAAATCATGATGCGAAAGAAAGCTGATGACGGTCGAATTGAGAATGGAGAGAGGGTCGACTATTGCGAAAGCAAGAATATTCTTGTGGGCAGAGTAGAGAAAGACACAGTGTAAAAGCCTTAAGAAGAAAGACATATCTACCAGGCTTCCTATCCTTACTTCCCATGGTCATTCTGTATTCTGTATTCTGAGTTCATTTATAAAATGGAAAGTGCATATATCCATCTGTTCACTCTCTTTACATTACGCATGAGTAACTAAACTTCTGAATGGGTTGAGAAGCAATTAGCTAGCATGACCTAAGGTCTTCATTTTATGCGATCATCTTGACTTATGTATGCATCCATCACCCTTTTAGAGCTACTCGAGAGAGGTCTAAAGAAAGAACCTAGACTTGAGAGAGCTAGTTTAGAATCTAGATGTGAGAAAGTCAGATTAGAATCACATAAGCAAGAGATAGAACCTTAGAGATAAGTTTTGTTTGCTAATATATATCGCATGCACCCTAGAAATAGGTTATGATAGTATGCGGTTGCCTTGTGTATATGTGTTTCATTCATCATCGCATAGACAAAAATAGAGGCTTAGATGTAAGTCCTATGGACATCATCGTATACATCGCATGCATCCTAAAACTAGGAGCTAAGCATTTGCATTGAGAGATGACCCGCTGTTGTATGTGTGTAGTATGATCGCATAACTTGAACGCAATCTTAGGAAGTGTTAGCTAAATCCCTTCTCGACCTGTTCCCTACATACTCATTGCAACTTTCGTTGTTATTAACTCTTTTCTCCATTCCACCACATAGGATTTATATTTTAAACAAACATACCAACCGATTCATTGTTTTATCTGTCACCGCAAAGGAATAAGAAATTGCCATTGCATAATGTTTTCGTAGTCCCTGTATTCGACCTTGGGCTTACCAGGCTACCTAGTAGGAATAAGAAATCGTCGTTGCATACATCACCATCACAATATACACCATTATTTCATCATATTCACAACGCATCAAGTTTTTGGCATCGTTGCCGAGGACAACGGTAGTACATATTGTGCTAAGGGTAACTTTTTTATTCTCCTTGCAGAATTTCCATCTCTGTGCATTGCATCTTCTTTGGTAAGGGATGAGGCAGGCGTCATATGAGCGAAGGACAAGTTCCGGAGCTCAACTACGACCCAGAGATTGAAAGAACTTTCCGAAGAAGAAGAAGAATCAGCCGCCAACAACATCAAGAGAGAAATCCCATCATGGCGGAGCAACCAGAAGACAGAACACCCAATGCAAATAATATCATGGCGAACCCCGTCCTTTTGGCGAACGACCGTGATAGGCCCATCCAGGACTATGTGTCGGCCAACCTTTATGATTTCTCACCAGGAATCATAAGGCTAGCCTTGGACGGATCGAGGTTCAAGATGAAACTGGTGATGCTGCAGATGATTCAAATTGTTGGACAGTTTGGTGGTAGGCGTGGCGAGGATCCACATGCCTAGCTCCAGAGTTTTATTGAAATCTCCGCTGAGGAGGTTCGATTAACGTTGTTCCCAATTTCGTTGTGTGACCAAGCACAGAAATGTGCTTATTCTCTCAAACCAGGGGAGATTACATCATGGGAACAGGTAGTGGAAAAGTTCATGAAGAAGTACTTCCCCTCGACAGAGAACGCCAGAAGGAGGAAGTTGATTACTAATTTTGAATAAGATATCGACGAATCGCTCAGTGACGCATGGGCGAGGTTTAAAAGACTGGTGCAAGATTCTCTGCATAACGGCTTACCAGATTATCTACAGATGGAAATTTTCTACCACGGTTTGAATCCTGCATCGCAGACAGCTGCCAATACAGCAGCAGCTAGAGGTCTGCTCGATAAAACTTATGACGAGGTTAAGAATATACTTGATCACATTTCAAAGAATCATGAAGACTGAAGAGAAAGAGATCAACGATCGAGAATTAAAGATAGTGACACAAGTAATGGGTCATCGCATCCCTACAAAACCAAATGAATGCGATGATGAATTTAATACAAGGAATCGTAATCAGCATCCCAAGAACGTATAAGGGGCAGGTCAACGCAATCGATCAAATGAGCACAACTTGTGCCACTTGCGAAGAAGACCATTCAATGGAAGAGTGTCAGAGGAACCCACAATCTGTTTATTTCATGAATAATAATCCTTTTTCCAATACTTACAACCCTGGGTGGAGAAACCACCCTAACTTCGTGTGGAAAAATCAACAAAGAAAATTTCTTCCAATGGCGTAAAAAGAAGGGCCACCAAGATTTTTCCCGTGAACAAATAGTCCAACATGCTTCAAATCTATCTAATTCACCTTTCTAGATAAGTTCCCAAGTAGGGATGTTACATTTCCTTCAACTTAAATACCCCAGCCTAGACAGAACTAGCCTTAGACAAAAGGTCCCTTATAGATAGATTTGCGACACTTTAACCTTTTATTAGCCAATTTAATCCTATTAAACTGATTAAAAGATTAAAGCCTTAGGGTTGCTAATCATATTAGAACCATGATCTCAGGTCTATGTGATCCAAGTTTTAAACACTTTAAAACCATGAATTAAACCTAATTGAGCATGCATGTCTTTCTTATTCCTTTTAGTTCTAATTTCTCTTTAACTTTTAAAAACAAACAACTAAAATCATTGTGCATAACGAGGCGTTTATAACATTTATAAAGTAACCTATGTGTCGTGCTTCATGCAATTTCCGGTCATTACTATATATAACTTTTATATAACGTGTAACAACCAAGAAAACATGTTATCATTCACCCTTATATTATAACAATTATAATATAAAGATGATGCATGTCAATGCTTTTTATGCATTCATAAATATAATTCTTATATTATATGATGCATAAGCACGCTCTTACATAATTAAATCATGCTTCTCTAAATTATAACAATTACAATAAAGAGATGATGCATGACCATTGAATAACCTAAGGTGGGATTTACTATATGTGCATACCATATGACATATAAAAAACATACATCGCATGTAATAGATGAAGGATTAATGGACCGGGATGAGCCTTTACAAAAATCGAAATGAAAAAACCCTATCTAGGAGGTCTTCATCGAGCAAACAGGTTCACAGGCGAACCGGGTCTTGAACCGCTAGGAGGTCTTCATCGTGTAGTAAACTTCAGTAGGTAGATGATCATTCAGCATGCACTAGATGATAGGAGCATAATTAAATGATCGCGTAGACGACGATGAGGTTGCGAAGCCTGATCGTCTATGCGATCGCGTAGCGCGACGACAATTAAAGGATTTACTTTGCGTTACTAAGCGATCATTTAGTCAGTTACTAAGCGATGAAACTTGCTGACCTAAAGATCGTCTATGCAATCGTGTAGCGTGACGACAGGTAAACGATTTACCTTACATTACTAAGCAATCGTTTAGTCAGTTACTAAGCGATGAAACTTGCTGATCTAAACGATTGTCTAGCGCGCGTTAAGCGATCTATGAGCGTCTCATCATCTACACAACGCGATACTCAGCGACCCGTACCCGATCGTCAAAACGATAGGATCAACTCTTAATCGCATACCCCATCATTTAACCGAAGCGTTCAACAGCGATCACGTACTCCATCATCTTTACGATGCAATCAATAGCGATCGCGTAACACATCTTCTTCATGATGCGATCAACCCTAGATTGCCTCCTTCTTTGAAGAACCACAACGCTTGCCCAGAACTTCGACGAATGAATCAAAACTTCAAACAAACTTTAAATACAAACTCAATAACGATTATTAATGCCCAAAAACGTAGGGGCCTTTACAAACAATCGCAATTGTAAAAGGATTTAAATCAAACCGAGGTATTATCACGAAAACAACCATTAATCCGCACATCCACAGCAAATTTAATCATTAAATCAGTGTACAAATGCACCCACCAAGAACTAGATGTTATTTCATTGCAACAGATGAAATTGGAATATCAGAACCTAGCTCTGATACCAATTGAAGGATCTCTTACTGAAGAGTTCCATGAGCATGTTCAGATCGCTTCGATCTCACAATGAACAAAATACAACAATATACATTCAAACAAACAGTTATGCAAACAAACACTAATTATCGGCATACTATGAATAACAAAATAACAAGGGAAAGAGTGCCATACCAGTTAAAGACGTTCTTCAAACTTCAGCACTCAAAGCAGCGGAAAACCTCGACACGATCTACCAACACTCAACGGAAGCGTCGACTGCAGTAGCACGAACAACCGTGAACATGAATGCCGTGGGGATGACACCACCAGAAAAGAGCCTCGGGTATTCTCAGAGTTAGAACGAAAAGCATGGTCTTTGGTAAATTTTGTAAAGGAAGGAGGAAACACGAATCGTGTAAGCAATAAGAAAGTGGGATGGAAAAAGACGCTATCGCATAGCAGAATGCTTATCGTTTAGGAGAAGCTACACGATTGTATAGGTTTTACTAAACGATTGTTTAGAAAAAGATATACGATCGTTTAAAGAAGCTATGCGATCGTGTAAGAACAAGTGTGTGATTGTTTAGGCGCGAGGAGGAGGATCATTTAGGCGTGAGGCGACTATCGCATAGGCTCTCAATTCTTTAAGCGATCGTTCTCTATTCTCCAACGTGCACTTCACACTTTCTTTTGGACGATTGATTATAATGAAAACTATTTTAATTTTATTTCATCGGTTAAAATACATCTGAAAGTAAATTTTGGATTAATTATCATATAATTAACCGACTAATTAATTAATAATAAATATAATCATATTATATTTTTAACCTATAGTTTGATATCACATATCTATTATAGTATTTTCTCTTCTACTTGATATAAATTATATTTATATCTAATTTCCTCAAAAATAATGTATCTCATACATCTAGCCAATTATATCATATATAATTAACCAGTCCAATTATATAATATATAATCGAACTTCTTCTTGTCAATTTGAACATTTCAAATTAACCCAAATACTGGTTCTCAACATTATCCAACTACCTAGTGGACCTAATGGACCTGTGGCTCGAAGCTCCAATGGTCTGTGAATAGCTTACTAACCTCTTTAGTCACGAGATCCACCATATGTTAACTGTCAGACATTCCACTAAAGACCAATAGCTGAACTCTTCTTACCAGAGATATATTTTTGTGTCCATCGGATATAACCAATCATGAGTACAATGACCCTTCACAGATGCTCGTAAGTACAGCTGGGCCAAATTATCGTTTTGCCCCTATAGTTACATCTCACTCCTTAAGTACTATTGATTCCTATAATGAACAATACAACATAGTCCAACTATGTGTGAACACCTCTCGGGCCAAGAGAAGGTGTGTGTCACCACATCGTACAAGCCCCGGAATCAGCCCTTAAAGGAGCTATCTATCTACTTACCTCTGCCTCGGGGAAGGAGTGAATTCCATCTTGTGTAGCTGAGTTCCAAGCTCCCAAATCAGACGATTCCTCAAAATGGTAGGTTTAAATCGACGACTTGGCCATCGCACTCATACAAATCAAAGGACTACTCTCAATGGCAGGAGTTCCCAACTCACTCAGGATTGAGGTCATGTAACCTATGGTCATCCTAGTAAAGTGAAGTCTCTATCATGAACAGTGTTGTATAATGAGACGTTAACATTTCGTGGTCAGGTTTTATACAAACTCTTTGTATAGGACGCCCCTGCTCGCATGTCCCCAACACGAATGATCAGGATCAGACCATCTGTGACAAGTCACAACACTTGTGATCATTCCACAAAGCGGGCCGCATCCGTAGTATTACTAGGATAAGGTTTCCCTCTTATATCCATATACTACAGACCATTTTAGTTATCACTCAAGACATGATCCACTTTTATGTCACCACGTACATGCTTGAGTCACATACAGATAACCAGGTATTTTATGTTTATTGGTTTGTGGTAAAGCAAATAAAACAAGCAACCGAGCAAAAATACAAGATGTGAAGTAAATATCATATATTATACAATACAAGTGTTCGTACAAACTGTTTACAAACTACAGGACATGAGACTTTAGGGCATCAACCCTAACAACAGCATATTCCACGATCTCCCTCGTTGGATTGAAAAAAGTTTTTGCGCATCGCCTCGAGGCACACTTGAAGTGTTTCCTTAAAGGATGGCAGTTTTGCAAGTTTCTTTATTTGATCTCCTGAAAGAGGATAAGGTTACTTAGTCTCTTGTCTTAATCTGCTTCTTCCCTACGGTCGGCTCATTAGGGCGGGACTCTGGTGCCGAAAACGAGGGTCACACTTACGCGAAATTGTTAAGGGTTAACCATTCTTGACTAAATAAATGGCGGCTGTTAGGTTCATCTCCAAGAGTTGGTTCTGCCTAATGGTTGAGAATATCTCATCTCAGTGAAGGGGCATCTGATCACCCCACCGGTAATGTTTGTCCTGCCTCTTTAGGGCATCATTTCAAAATAGAAATCTTTAACACTTAGGGTACTTGGAAACTGTTTTGCTAAAATTGATTGGATAAAACGTGGTTTAGCAAAGACTTATAAAAGTTTATTCGTTTTTTAGAATAGTTTAAAAATGGCTACAACCACTATTAGTTTACCTAGCATCGAAAAACTGAATGGCCACAACTATTCGAGTTGGAAACATATGATCACGATGATACTCATCATCAAGGATTTGAAGTTTGTCCTTACGAAGGATTGTCCTCCTATTCCAACTCAAGACGCTACTCGAAATGTTCGGGGGGCGTACGAGCGATGGACACAGGCAAACGAGAAGGCCCGAGCATATATATTAGCCAGTCTTAGTGATGTGTTGGCCAAGAAACATGAGTCCATGGTCTCAGCACGTGAGATCATGGAGTCCTTGCAGGGAATGTTTGGAGAGCCATCTGGACAGCTCAAGCACAAGGCTCTGAAACACATCTTTAACTCCAAAATGAAGGAAGGCACCTTTGTTCATGAACACGTGCTTAATATGATGGTCCACTTTAACGTGGCGGAGATGAATGAGTCTAATAAGGCAGACTTACCAATCCTTGTTGAAAAGTAAGGAAAAGAAAAGAGGTGAGGCAAATGTTGCATAGGGGAAGAAGAAGAAGGGTGGAAACGGGAAAGGGAAAGCGCCTGCTAACCTGCCACCTGTCACCTAGAGGAAGTGTCCACTGCCGGTTGAAAAAGAAATATGTTTCCACTGCAACCAGAATGGACACTGGAAGAGGAACTATTCTTGCTATCTGAATGAAAGGAAGGCAACCAAGGCTAAAGCCAAGGAAAATAAAGGTAAATGTGATTTACTTGTCTTAAAAACTTGTTTAGCAGAAAATAATGATTCAACTTGGATAATTGATTTGGGCACCACTAATTATGCTTGTTCTTTTTTTCAGGGGATTAGATCCTGCCAACAACTGGAGGTTGGTGAGGTGACGTTGCAAGTAGGTACCAGGCACGTCGTCTCAGCTGTGGCAGTAGGAGGCATCCGGTTAACTTTATAGAATAGGTTTATGATAATGGGCAGAAATGCACATTATTACATCGCAAAGATAAAAAAAAAATGTAGGATTGTGACGGTAAAAATATATAAAATCGTGTCCAATAGCATTATGTTGAGAACATTGCGATCGCATGTGCCCATCGCATTAAAGCAGCTAGTTTACGTATTTTGCGTAGGAAGATGTGTTGGCGTAAGGAAGAATTGCAATCCAAGGAATTCAGCGTCCGAGCTCATTAAAAGATTGCGACCACAAAGCTATGCAATCGTATGCATTCGCGAAGATCTGCTTAAGAAGGTGGTCGCATAGAGATGGCACATCAAAATGAAAGCTTAATAAATCATGATGAGATAGAAAGCTGATGATGGTCGAATCTGAATTTAGTGGACAAGCCGTTAACGACACATGATAGCAAGTACACTCAACTTTTCGATGACCATTAATTGGCGCATCAGACAAAGATTTTATGACAATCCCATCATTGCAATCATTTGAGATAAAAGCTCTTCACCATGAAGCTCTATAAATACCGAGGACCACCTTCGTTAAAAGAAGTTCAGCAGTTCATAATTTGGGAGTTCTTTTTCGCCATATACATAGAGATAATAGATAGTCGTAGTCTGTAATTTGTAAACTTAGAAAGCGGAGGCAAGTGAAGAGAAAAGATGTCGAAAGATCATTCCTGGTTAGCTCAAGAGAGTGTTGGGAAGCATTGGGAATGGAGAGAGGGTCGACTCTTACGAAAGAAAAAACATTCTTTTGGGAAGAGTAGAGAAAAACACAGTGTAAAAGCCTTGGGAAGCAAGACATTGCTACCAGACTCACTATCCCTACTTTCCATTGTCATTCTATATTTTCATTTTATTTATAAAATGGAATTTGCATCTCTACATCTGTTCACTCTCTTTACATTAAGCATGAGTAACTAAACCACCGAATGAGTTGAGAAGCACTTAGTTAGCATAACCTAAGATCTTCATTTTATGCAATTATCTTGTCTTATATATACGTCATCACCCCTTTAGAGATACTTGAGGGAGTGGTCTAAAGAAAGAACCTAGACTTGAGAGAGTTAGATTAGAATCTAGGTTTGAGAAAGTCAGATTAGAACCGCATAAGCAAGAGATAGAAACTTAGAGATAAGTTATATTTGCTAACATGCATCGCATGCACCCTAGAAATAGGATATGATAGTATGCGGTCGCCTAGTGTATGTGTGTGTCATTCATCATCGCATGGTTAAGAATAGAGGCTTAGACATAAGTCCTATAGATATCATCGTATACATCGCATGTGTCCTAAAATTAGGAGCTATAGCATTTGCATTGACAGATGACCTGTTGTTGTATGTGTGTAGCATGATCGCATAACTTGAACACAATCTTAGAAAGTGTTAGCTAAATCCCTTCTCAACCTATTCCCCACATACTCATTATAACTTTTGATGTTATTAACTCTTTTCTCAATTCTGCCACATAGGATTTATATTTTAAACAAACATACCAACCAACTTATTGTTTTGATTGTTACCGCAAGGGAATCAGAATTTACTGTCGCATATTGTCTCCACAGTCCCTGTGTTCGACCTTGGGCTTACCAGACAACGTAGTAGGATTTATACTTGGATTTTACTAGGAAAACATGCATGTACAACACATACACCACCATCGCAAATGTTTTTGGTACCATTGCCGGGGACTACAGCAGTACATATTGTGCTAACGCTAACTTTTTGATTTTCTTTGCAGCTTTCCATCTTTGTGCAATGCCTCTCCTTTGGTAAGAGAAGAAGCGGATGTCATATGAGTGAAGGAAAAATTCCAAAGCCCAACTACAACCCAGAGATTGAGAGAACTTTCAGAAGAAGAAGAAGAAACAACCGCTGACATCAACAAGAAAGAAATCAAAATATGGTGGAGCAACCGGAAGACAGAGCAGGAAATGCAAATAATATCATGGCAAACCCCATCCAATACTATGGGTCGCCCAACCTTTATGATTTCTCACCAGGAATCATTAGGCTCGCCCTAGACGGATCAAGGTACGAGAGGATCCGCACGCCCACCTCCAGTGTTTTATTGAAATCTGCAATACATTTGTGTTCCCAAACATCTCCGCTGACGAGGTTCGACTAACACTGTTCTCATTTTTACTGTGTGATCAAGCACGAAAATGGGCTTATTCTCTCAAACCAGGGGAGATCAATCGTGGGAACAAGTAGTTAAGAAGTTCATGAAGAAGTACTTCCCACCCGATAGAAAACACAAGAAGGAGTAAGTTTATCACTAATTTTGAACAAGATATTGATGAATCGCTCAGTGATGCCTGGGCTAGATTTCAAAAACTGGTGCGAGATTGTCCACACAATGACTTACCTGATTGTCTCCAAATGGAAATTTTCTATCATGAATTGAACCCTGTATCACAGACGGCTGCCAATGCGGCAGCAGCTAATAGGCCATCGCACCTCTACAACGATGACAACACTTACGACGAGGCTAAGAATATACTTGATCACATTTCAAAGAATCATCAAGACTGAAAAGAAAGCGATCAACGACTGAGAATTAAAGATAGTGACGCAAAGAATAGGCCATCGCACCTCTACAAAACCAATGAATGCGATGATGAATTTAATACAAGGAATCACAATCAGCAGCCTAGCAACGCATAGGGGGCAAGTCAACACAATCGATCAAACGAGCTCAAGTTGTGCCACTTGAGGAGAAAGCCATCCAATGGAAGAGTGTCCGAGGAACCCACAGTCTATTTATTTCATGAAGAATAACCCTTTATCCAATACTTACAACCCCAGGTGGAGAAACCACCCTAACTTTGCATGGAAAAATGAACAACAAAATTTTCAATCAATCGTGCAAAAAGAAGGGCCGCCAGGATTTTTCCCACGAGCAAACGGTCACACAAAATCAAACTAGTAGTTCGTAGGCGCCGCAATTTTCATCTCTGGAGAGCTTACTGAAGAATGAAACAATACTCTAGAATTAAGCGACGTCTATCTTCAATCTTGAAATTCAAATAGGACAGATTGCACGCGAGCTCAAAAGTAGACAGCAAGGGGCATTGTCGAGTTCTATTGAACTCCCATGCAACCCAGGGAGTACGGGAAAGAAGCAATGCCAAGTTGTGACATTGCGAAGTGGAAAGATAGTGGTAGAGGAGAAGAAGAAGCCAAGTAGGATTTCCCCAGTTGTGACGGAAACACAGACCCCGTTGACTCAAGAAGAACTAGAAGAACAGGAGATGATGGAACCGGATATTGCATCCACTTCTAAGCCGATTGAGCAAAAAACCATGAAAATATGGCTACCACCTTTCCCCAGAGACTTAAGAATAAGAAAAATGATGAAGTGCAATATCATCGCTTCATGGATATGCTGAAACAGTTACATACCAACATCCCCTTCACTGAAGTGATTGAACAAATGCCAAAGTATGTGAAGTTTCTAAAGGATATGGTGATGAAGAAAAGAAGCACAGGTAAATTCGCAAAGGTGGCATTAACACAAAGTTCAAAAACCATAATTCCATTGAAAATGGGCGACCCCGGAAGTTTTGCAATACCTTGCTTAATTGGAGGGTTATATATAAGTTAAGCGCTTTACGATCTCAAGGCGAACATCAACTTAATGCCCCCTTTCAATTTTTTAAGCAGCTGAATGTGGGGCAGCTGGCGCCCACAACGGTGACTCTCTAGCTAACTAACAGGTCCTTTGTTCATCCAGAAGGGAAGGTGAAGGATGTCCTGGTCCCGATTGACAAATTTATCTTACCGACAGACTTCATCATTCTTGATTATGAAGCGGACAAGGATGTACCCATCATTCTAGGATGACCATTTTTCTCCATTGGTCGCGCTTAGATTGATGTGTACAAAAGAGAGATCACACTGAACGTGAACGGAAAGAAGATCAGGGTTGATATTATCAGAGCCATGAAGTATCCGAAAGAAGAAGACCTCACAGATTTCGACAATGAACCTAGTTTGTATGAAGAAGAAAATTTTGAAGATGAAGATAAAAGAGAGGATGCGACCACATCCATAGTAATCTACAATGCGATTGTAGAAACAACAACCAAAGAAGAAAGACTGACGATGGATAAAGAGAGAAAAGCATAAAAACCATCCTTGGAACAACCACCCGCAGTAGAATTAAAAACCTTGCCAAATCACCTGAAGTATGCTTTTCTGGAGCAAAATGAAACACTACCAGTAATAATTTCCTCTGCACTTCAAGAAGATCAAAAGCATGCACTGCTGAGCATCCTGAAAAAGTACATAAAAGCAATAGGCTAGATGCTAGCAGACATTAGAGGAATCAACCCCGCATATTTCATGCACAGGATACGTCTCGAGGAGAATAAAAAAGGATCAATCGAACATCAACGTAGACTAAACCTTGCGATGAAGGAGGACGTGAAGAAGGAGATAATCAAATGGTTGGACACAGGCATTATTTATCTAATCACCGATATCATGTGAGTCAGCCCCATGCAATGTATGCCAAAGAAAGGAGGGATGACAGTAGTCCCAAATGCAAATAATGAATTAATACCGATGAGGACCATCACTGTCTCTTATACACATCTAGATGTGTATAAGAGACAGGGTCAGCCCCGTGCAATGTGTGCCAAAGAAAGGAGGGATGACAGTAGTCCCAAATGCAAATAATGAATTAATACCGATGAGGACCATCACTGGCTGGCGGATCTACATGGACTACCGCAAACTGAATGCGGCAACGAAGAAGGATCATTTTCCCTTGCCTTTTATTGACCAGATGCTAGACCGCCTAGCAGAAAATGATTACTACTGCTTTTTGGATGGATATGTAGGCTACAACCAAATCATGATTGCTCCTAAAAATCAAGAGAAAACCACATTCATCTGCCCCTATGGAACATTTGCATTTCGACGCATGTCGTTCGGCTTATGCAATGTGCCGAGCACATTTCAGAGGTGTATGATGGCCATCATTTCTGAGTATCTTGAAGACTCAGTAGAAATTTTCATGGACGACTTCTCGATGTACGGGCAAACATAAGAAGTCTGTCTCAATAATGTAGAGAAGATATTGAGGAGATGTGGAGAGACGAACCTTGTGCTGAACTGAGAGAAGTGTCACTTCATAGTGAAGGAAGGTATTGTGCTCGGGCACAAAATCTCCAAGGATTGGCTGGAGGTGGATAAGGCGAAGATTAAGGCGATTGAAAAGCTCCCACCTCCAGCAAATGTGAAAGCTGTTAGGAGCTTCTTGGGGCATGCAGGCTTTTATCGACGTTTTATGAAGGACTTTTCGAATATTGTGCGACCATTGAGTGCGTTGCTGGAGGCAGAAAGAACGTTTGACATTGATGAACAATGCCTCAACGCATTCAAAATACTGAAGTACGCATTAATAAGCACACCTGTATTGATCGCACCGAACTAGATACAGCTCTTTGAACTAATATGCGACGTAAGCGGTTATGCGATGGGGGCAGTGCTAGCACAAAAGAAGAAAACAATGCTACACCCTATCGCATATGCGAGTAGAACCTTGAACCTTGCCCAAACAAATTACACTACCACAAAAAAAGAACTGCTTGCAGTGATTTTTGCGTTGGAGAAATTTAGAGCTTACCTACTGGGATCCAAAGCGATCGTTCACCTGACCATTCGACAATCAAGTATTTAATGACAAAGAAAGATGCAAAGCCGAGGTTGATTCGATGGGTTCTCCTCCTTGAAGAATTCAACATGGAAATCCTCGCCTTATGGAGGGCACTTTGGAGGCCAGCGCACAACAACAGAAGTATTACAAAGTGGGTATTATTGGCCAACACTATTCAAGGACGTAAGAG